>NW_011495072.1:3166077-3175586 GCF_000754665.1 Bison bison bison | reverse complement strand
TGGTGTTGGAGAAGACTCTTGAGAGTCCCTTGGACTGCAAGGAGATCCAACCAGTCAATCGTAAAGGAAATCAGCCCTGAATATTCATTGGAAGGACTGATGCTGAAGCTGAAACTCCAATACTTTGGCCACCTGATGTGAAGAACTGATTCACTGGAAAAGACCCTGATGCTAGGAAAGATTGAAGGCAGGAGGAGAAGGGGACAACAGAGGACGAGATGGTTGGACGGCATCACCGATTTGATGGACATGAGTTTGAGTAAGCTCTGGGAGTTGGTGCTGGACAGGGAAACCTGGTATGCTGCAGTCCATGGGGTCACAAAGGGTTGGCCACGACCAAGAGACTGAACTGAACTGAACTGACTTGCCGTAAGAAAATTTACACACCTGGGGCTTCCCAGGTGGCACTAGGCGGTAAAGCATCTGCCTGCAATACAGGAGATATAAAAGATGCAGGTTTGATCCCTGGTTGGGAAGATCCCCTAGAGGAGGGCATAGCAACCCACTCCAGTATTCTTGCCTGGAAAATCCCATGGACAGAGGAGCCTAGTGGGCCACGGTCCATAGTGTCTCAAAGAGTCGGTGACTAAGCTGGCACACACACATGTAAGAAAATACTCCTTCAAAGTGAAAGCAAAACCTTGAACAGAAATAGTTGGAGGGAGGTGGGTATGTGTGTAAGAGAGGGTGAGGGCACTCTTTTATTACCTTTTGGATTCAGCAATATCAACCTATCTGCTCCCTTTAATGCTGTGAAATTCTGGGGGAAAAAAGTTAAAAATCTGTGTTTCAAATCCTCAATCTCTGCATCCCTATTCCCACACCTGCTATCCTCTTTTCTCAAAAAAAAAAAAGAAAGAAAAACTACTGCCGGTGCCTTGGCTGTGATCCTTGCTTGTGTGGGTGTTCTCTCCGGAATAGCAGCTAAATCAAGAAAGGTCTTGGCCGCGGCTCACTGCATTGGTGACTACCTTGAGGCCAGCCAGGGACAGTCTCAGACTCTGGCCAACGGCCACAGATGCAATTGCTTTGAGAAGCAGGTCTCATCACCACTAACCTCGTGCAGAAAGATGAAAATGGGAAACACAGTGATATTTTATTCAGTTTCCTCCTGCTCATTCTAGGAAACAGAACCAAGGCAACATAGGATAGGAATGAAAAGAGGTTTTTCTTAGCAAAGAAACAGTCCACATGCAGAATCAGTACAAAAATGTGGCTTAGAGAATTTTCTCAAAAATATTAAGTGACCATTCTTTATCTTCCTATCAGTGAGGGGGTTAACCCTAACCTTAATGCTAATCCTAACAGACTGGATGGCTGTGGGGTGAGGTGAGGGTTGAGCGTGGGTCGTAAGTGGTTGACACTTAGAGAATAAGCCACGTTAATCTTGTTTTTGAAACTAGCAAGTCAAATGCATAACAGCTTTATAAATTGTAGTGTAGTTATTATAGACAAAAGTATCCTATAAGCATGATTCGGGTGAGACATGAGGAAATGTGATTGTTATGATATTTTGAGATCTCTTAATTAAGACTAAATTAGAACTTTTTGCAAAATAGAATATTCTTCACGTGCAATGTGAAGCCCGGAGCAACTTTCCTCTGCTGGAGGGAGCTCAGGAGTCAGTGGGCCTCTAAGTGAGAAAGACACCCAGTGCAAATATAATGGAAGTGGCAGCTTGCTACCAACTATAGTCCACACTCTTGTAGCGCTGACTCAGTGAATGCATGTCCCTAACAACCCGCCTTGTTCCTGGCTCTCTTTCTCCCCTAGAGCTCATGCTGTTGGTTAATAGGCTCTTTTATCTGCCTGAGTGGCTGTGTCCCCTCAGTAAGGAAGCATGCTAGAGACTGCTTGCCTAAATAAATAAGCAGAGAGACGAGTTATCCCCGTGGAATCCTGCCATGAAATCACAGCACTCTCTTCACCATGGGAAGGGCAAGGGCCAGCCTCCCTACAATTCAGATGTGTCATGAACCTGCAGTAAATATCAGACAGATTCATCAGACTAAGAGAGAGATTACTAACCTCAGGGACCAGAAGAGCTCAGCCTCAGGAAGACAGACACCAGAATGAGATGGGAAATCAAAATGGGGACCAGACCTGCCCAGTCAGTTGGGGAGAAGGCTAGTTTCTGATGGGGCAGTTCGGTGCAGTAGGTACGAGTCTAGGCTGTGTGTGTGTGTGGAGGTGGGGTGGGGGTGGTGGGGTGGGGACAGGCTGGTTCTTATTAACCAAACAATCTGGGGCACATTTCTAAACCTCTACACTTTCAACAGTGGCCCTGAGTTTCCTTATCTCTAACAAGGAAATAACTGTGTTCTGATAGTTATAAGAGAGAACATATCAAAATGGTCTGTAGTAGGCACTCATTAAATGCTAGATATTATCATCAAAGGCAAGATGGATTTGCAACATTCGTTAGTCAAACCATTATACCATACACCTTAAACTTACGCAGTGATGAGTGTCAATTATCACTCAATAAAAATGGGGGAAACTGAATAAATAAATAATGATGCATTATTAAGAAAAAAAAAGCAAAACAGACACAGATTTTTCAAATGACATCTGATGTGTGCTTGATGATCCTTTTGTCCCTGACCCCAGATTCTCGAATAGGGAAGAGAGACAAATTCAGCTGAGCTTTAAATTATGTCTTATACTTGAGTTCTGCAAATGTTGATTTTGTGTTGGATTAATTTCTGTGCAGAGGAGCTGGTATGAAAGTAGGCTGAGCTCTCAGTTGGCCATTTTCCCTTTATGCTCTACCTGGTCTCTACAAGTTGTTTAATGAATATTAATTAATCAGAATTCATTAAGTGTCTACCTGAGAGAATTAACCTCTGACCTTTCATCCTGTCTCCCCTGTTTTCTGGGGTTTTGATGGTGACGATTATGGTTGTAACATCCATTTTTATTAAATAAGGAAAGAGACAAAATTAGGAAAATAAAAAGCTTGGGTGCACTTGGCTGTGTTGCTTTTCTAACTGTGTATTAACTATCAATATTAACTTTGGTCTGAGCATTGTGCCAGCTGCTTTTCTTATGCTCTATCCTTTAGTCATTGCAAGAACCTACAAGGAAGTAATCTTAGCTTGACTTTCCTGAGGATCAGAGAAGTCAAGTAGCCTGCTCCAAGTTTCACAGTAGCAAGTGGCAGAGTCTGAAACTATCAATACTGGAGTGGGTTGCCATGCCCTCCTCCTGGGGATCTTCCCAACCCAGAGATCAAACCCAGGTCTCCCACATTGCAGGTGGATTCTTTACTGTCTGAGCCACCAGGGAAACCCAAACCATCAATAGCTAGATCCCTCCTCAAATGTTTTGGAGTGTTTGCTGTATAAATTCTAGAAGATAAACCATGGGTTCATTCTCTGGCAATATATAGAATAAAACCATTTACAGGCAATCTTGTAAATAAATTTCCACCACCCACCCCACCCTGAATGCTTTTGACTCATACACCCTACACCTTCATCAAACAATAGGGCATTTGTAAAGCTTGTACTTTCAGAGCAGCAGTAACCACCCAAAACTTGGCTCCTCAGAAGTGAAGGGTGTCTGCAAGAGGGTGTCTTTTTCACCCAACCTGGAATCCTGGCTCATCCTCAGGAGCTCTAGAAATCCTCAGTCTAAGGTGGATGGCAGTGTTGCAGGAAAGAACCAATTCTGACTCCTTGTTGGATCTGTTTCTTTGACTTTAACCTTTGCTTTCCATTCCTTTTCTTATTGTAATCATACATAATGCCTTGCCTCAGCGAACCCTGTCCTTCAGGCTGACTGTTAACTAAAAGAGCTTTTGTTCAGCTCACAGGGAGATAATCTAGCCCTGCCCACCTGTGACTGGCTGCAAGAAAGAAGAGGTGAACACATCCCCTCCCTGAGGCTGGCCATTCCAGGAGATATTTGCAAGATAATAGCCTTTTTGCTTTACTTCCTCAACTCTTCCCCAGCATACAGACCCCAACAAGATGGCTATTTTGAGACATTAGTCTGCCATCATCTCAGTCAGCCTGCTTTCCAAATAAAGTTGTATTCCTTGCCTTAATATCTCATCTCTGATTTTATTGGCCTGTCGTGGCAGACCAAGCTTGGACTCAGTAACAGCAGGGATGCTACAAAAGACTTTTGTTCCAGGGAAGAGTTTTAGGGTTCATTACATGACCATGTCCTGCCCTCAAGCAATTCTCATTTAGTGGTTCAGGGAAGGAGGGCCTTGCAGATTGAAATCACCTTTATCAGTAATTATGACCTACAGCTAGAATTGAGAACCCATGGAATTGGTTAATAAGATGGGAGTCATTAATCTCTCTGGTTAAAAGAAAAAGGTGAAGAATGCTTGACATCAGTAATGGTGAGGATAATGATAATAGTAATAAAATTAGTTGAATGAATGAATGCTTCAGTGAAATCTTGGGACTTAAATGCTCCCAGACTATTTGGTTATTTCATTAGAAATAAACATAGTTCCCTACCTTTGCTGTGCCATAGTCTTGCCGAGAAACCCATCTCATTTTTGGAGAGTAACAACTTGGGACTTCTGTGTCTCTTACCCATAATTGACTTGCAGATCTATGCCCTTTGGTCCATCTTCCCTCCAGGTTTTATTTAGATTGCTCTCTGGTGTTCTTTTTTCTATATTTGTGCAGTACTCAGTTTGATTGCTTGGGGTTAATGGTTTCTCCCCAGCTCTGCGTTTATCTCTATGAGGAATTTCCACTTCTCTTGTTACATCAACCTAAATGAACCTGATACCCAGGAGATCCTGTGACTATCATTTTCCCCTTGGCCTATAGGAATCCCTGGTAGAGAAGTTAAGACAGGAAAGAATTTCAAGTTAGATGCATAGAACAATTTTGTATAAAAAAGTAAGACAGCCATTTGAGGTGTCTTCATTTTCCTCTGATTCATAAAAATCAGATAGTCAGTGTCTTATGGGGACACTGTACATATTTTCCTGAAAAATAAAAGAAAGTACTAAAGACTTTTTTCAGGTTCTTTGCCATTACATTAATATAATGATTAATATTGCTATTGTGAGAATGACACAATTAGTTTTCGTCCTGTCAGCTTCTGATCCTATCTTCAAATCTTAATGTAGTTGCAGAGGTAGTAGTAATTGTTGTGGTCTGGGCACGGGTGGAAAAGAATTTCTAGACATTAGACAGAGGGAGAGGAAAATTAAGTTTATTAGAATGGGAGATGCTGTTAGAACAGCAGGGTAGCTCAAGGGAGAACTGACCTTGAACAGGGTCCTTCATCCACTTTTATACCCAGGGTACAAGGAGTGGGATAGGGGTCTTGCGGGTCACTTGCTGATTGGATGAGGCAAGTATACTGGGTGGGGGAAGAGTAAGGCAAATACCTTCTCCCCGTGTGGTAGGAGGGGAGACAGGTTATACTGCTTTTTACTCCTTGGGTCACCACTTTCCTCCCTCTCTTTATTTTTAGGGCCAATTCTTTTGCCCCTCTTGATACCCTGCTCATGTTGAACTAATTCTTTCCCTTCTCAGGCATTTGAGAATCCAGTCTCAGGGGAAAGAGGGTGATGACCACTCTGGCTTCGTCAGGCTGTACAGGGGCATCGTGGGGCTCTGGATTCCCTTTGCCTGCTCTCTCAGGGTGCATTTAAGGAGGGACATGAGAGTCCATGGAATGATAAGGTGACTTGTTTCAGCATCCTCTAAGTGTTGGTCAGGGAATATCCTTGTTGTACTACCACTTGGAGATCTGTTGTATTCTAGAAGAAACAAATTTAACAAGAAAGTTAAACGTTCAGTTCAATTCAGTTGCTCAGTCGTGTCTGACTCTTTGCGACCCCATGGACTGCAGCATGCCAGGCTTCCCTGTCCATCACCAACTCCTGGAGTTTACTCAAGCTCATGCCCATTGAGTCAGTGATGCCATCCAACCATCTCATCCTCTGTTGTCCCCCTCTCCTTCCACCTTCAATCTTTCCCAGCATTAGGGTCTTTTCAAAGGAGTCAGCCCTTCACATCAGGTGGCCAAGGTATTGGAGTTTGACTGATCTCCTTTAGGATGGACTGGCTGGATCTCCTTGCAGACCAAGGGACTCTCAAGAGTCTTCTCCAACACCACAGTTCAAAAGCATCAATTCTTTGGTGCTCAGGTTTCTTTATAGTCCAATTCTAACATCCATACATGAATACTGGAAAAACCATAGCCTTGACTAGAGGCAAAGTAATGCCAAGAAAGTACTTTGTTGGCAAAGTAATGTCTCTGCTTTCTAATATGCTGTCTAGGGTTATAACTTTCCTCCCAAGGAATAAGTGTCTTTTAATTTCATGGCTACAATCACCATCTGCAGTGATTTTGAAGCCCAAAAATATAAAGTCTGCCACTGTTTCTACTGTTTCCCCATCTTTTGCCATGAAGTGATGGGACTGGATGCCATGATCTTAGTTTTCTGAATGTTGAGCTTTAAGCCAACTTTTTCACTCTCCTCTTTCATGTTCATCAAAAGGCTCTTTAGTTCTTTACTTTCTGCCATAAAGATGGTGTCATCTACATATCTGAGGTTATTGATATTTCTCCCAGCAATCTTAATTCTAGCTTGCAGAATTAAGATGTTGAATTCTTAATGGCAGAATCATCCAGCCCAGCATTTCTCATGATGTATTCTACATATAAGTTAAATAAGCACGGTAACAACAGCCTTGACATACTCCTTTTCCTATTTGGAACCAGTCTGTTGTTCCATGTCCAGTTCTAGCTTTTGCTTCTTGACCTGCATATAGATTTCTCAGGAGGCAGGTCAGGTGGTCTGATATTCCCATCTCTTTCAGAATTTTCCACAGTTTATTGTGATCCACACAGTCAAAGGCTTTGGCATAGTCAATAAAGCAGAAGTATGTTTTTCTGAAACTCTCTTGCTTTCTCGATGATCCAGCAGATGTTGGCAATTTGATCTCTGGTTCCTCTGCCTTTTCTAAAATCAGCTTGGACATCTGGAAGTTCACAGTTCCATACTGTTGACGCCTGGCTTGGAGAATTTTGAGCATTACTTTGCCAGTGTGTGAGATGAGTGCAATTGTGTAGTAGTTTGAGCATTCTTTGTCATTGTCTTTCTTTGGGATTGGAATGAAAACTGACCTTTTCCAGTCCCATGGCCACTGCTGAGTTTTCCAAATTTGCTGGCATATTGAATGCAGCACTTTTACAGCATCATCTTTTAGGATTTGAAATAGCTCAACTGGAATTCCATCACCTCCACTAGCTTTGTTCGTAGTGATGCTTTCTAAGGTCCACTTGACTTCACATTCTAGGATGTCTTGCTCTAGGTGAATGATTACACCATCATGATTATCTGGGTCATGAAAATCATTTTTTGCACAGTTCTTCTGTGTATTCTTGGCACCTCTTCTTAATGTCTTCTGCTTCTGTTAGGGCTATACCATTTCTTCCTTTATTGATCCTATCTCTGCATGAAATCTTGCCTTGGTATCTCTAATTTTCTTGAAGAGATCTCTAGTCTTGCCCATTCTATTGTTTTCCTCTATTTCTTTGTACTGATCACTGAGGAAGGCATTCTTCTCTCTCCTTGCTATTCTTTGGAACTCTGCATTCAAATGGGAATATCTTTCCTTTTCTACTTTGCTTTTCATTTCTCCTTTTCACAGATTCTCCTCAGACAGCCATTTTGCTTTTTCACACTTCTTTTTATGGGGATGGTCTTGATCCCTGTCTCCTGTACAATGTCACAAACCTCATTCCATAGTTCATCAGGCACTCTGTCTATCAGATCTAGTCCCTTAAATCTATTTCTCACTTCCACTGTATAATCATAACATATTTTATTTAGGTCATACCTGAATGGTCTAGTGGTTTTCCCTACTTTCTTCAATTTAAGTGAGAATTTGGCAATATGGAGTTCATGATCTGAGCCACAGTCAGATCCTGGTCTTGTTTTGCTGACTATATACAGCTTCTCCATCTTTGGCTGCAAAGAATATAATCAGTCTGATTTCACTGTTGACTATCTGGTGATGTCCATGTGTAGAGTGTTCTCTTGTGTTGTTGGATGAGGGTGTTTGCTATGACCAGTGTGTTCTCTTGGCACAACTCTATTAGCCTTTGCCCTGCTTCATTCTGTACTGCAAGGCCAAATTTGCCTGTCATTCCAGGTGTTTCTTGACTTCCTACTTTTGCATTCCAGTCCCCTATAATGAAAAGGACATTTTTTTTAGGTGTTAGTTCTAAAAGGTCTTGTAGGTCTTGATAGACCCATTCAACATCAGCTTCTTCAGCATTACTGGTTGGGGCATAGACTTGGATCACTGTGATATTGAATGGTTTGTCTTGGAAAGGAACAGAGATCATTCTGTCATCTTTGAGAGTGCATCCAAGTACTGCCTTTCGGACTCTTTTGCTGACTGTGATGGCTACTCCATTTCTTCTAAGGGATTCTTGCCCACAGTAGTAGATATAATGGTCATCTGAGTTAAATTCACCCATTCCAGTCCATTATAGTTTGCTGATTCCTAAAATGTTGATGTTCACTCTTGCCATCTTCTGTTTGACCACTTCCAATTTGCCTTGATTCATGGACTTATCATTCCAGGTTCCTATGCAATATTGCTCTTCACAGCATTGGACCATGCTTCCATCACCAGTCACATCCACAGCTAGGTGTTGTTTTTGCTTTGGCTCCATCTCTTCATTCTTTCTGGAGTTATTTCTCCATTGATCTCTAGTAGCATATTGGGCACCTACTGACCTGGAGAGTTCATCTTTCAGTGTTCTATCATTTTGCCTTTTCATATTGTTCATGGGGTTCTCAAGGCAAGAATACTGAAGTGGTTTGCCATTGCCTTCTACAATGGACCACATTTTGTCAGAACTCTCACCATGACCCATCCATCTTGGGTGGCCCTATACAACATGGCTCATAGTTAGACAAGGCTATGGTCCATGTCCTTAGATTGGTTAGTTTTCTATGATTGTGGTTTTCAGACTGTTTGCCCTCTGATGGAAAAGAATAGCTTATGGAAACTTCCTGATGGGAGAGACTGACTGAGGGGAAAACTGGGTCTTTTTCTGATGGATGGGGCCATGCTTAGTAAATTTTTAATCTGGTTTTTCTGTTGATGGGTGGATCTGTGTTCCCTCCCTGCTATTTCAGTTCAGTTCAGTTGAGTCACTCAGTCATGTCCAACTCTTTGCAACCCCATGAACCGCAGCACTCCAGGCCTCCCTGTCCATCACCAACTCCCGGAGTTTACTCAAACTCTTGTCCCTTGAGTCGGTGACGCCATCCAACTATCTCATCCTCTGTCATCCCCTTTTCCTCCTGCCCTCAATCTTTCCCAGCATCAAGGTCTTTCCATATGAGTCAGCCCTTCGCATCAGGTGGCCAAAGTATTGGAGTTTCAGCTTCAGCATCAGCCCTTCCAATGAACACTCAGGACTTATCTCCTTTAGGATGGACTGGTTGGATCTCCTTGCAGTCCAAGGGACTCTCAAGAGTCTTCTCCAACACCACAGTT
>NW_011495072.1:3165204-3165814 GCF_000754665.1 Bison bison bison | reverse complement strand
TACTGGAAAAACTATAGCTTTGACCAGACAGACCTTTGTTGGCAAAGTAATGTCTCTGCTTTTTAATATGCTGTCTAGGTTGGTTATAACTTTCCTTCCAAGGAGTAAGCATCTTTTAATTTCAAGGCTGCAATCACCATCTGCAGTAATTTTGGAGCCCAGAAAAATAAAGTCTGAAACTGTTTCCACCGTTTCCCCATCTATTTGCCATGCAGTGATGGGACCAGATGCCATGATCTTAGTTTTCTGAATGTTGAGCTTTAAGCCAACTTTTTCACTTTCCTCTTTCATGTTCATCAAAAGGCTCTTTAGTTCTTCTTCACTTTCTGCCATAAGGGTGGTGTCATCTGCATATCTGAGATTATTGATATTTCTCCTGGCAATCTTGATTCCAGCTTGTGCTTGATCCAGCCGAGCATTTCTCATGATGTATTCTACATATAAGTTAAATAAGCACGGTAACAATATACAGCCTTGACATACTCCTTTTCCTATTTGGAACCAGTCTGTTGTTCCATGTCCAGTTCTAGCTTTTGCTTCTTGACCTGCATATAGATTTCTCAGGAGGCAGGTCAGGTGGTCTGATATTCCCATCTCTTTCAGAATTTTC
>NW_011495072.1:3150458-3165104 GCF_000754665.1 Bison bison bison | reverse complement strand
ATGTATTGTTGAAGCCTGGCTTGGAGAATTTTGAGCGTTACTTTACTAGCGTGTGAGATGAGTGTAATTATGCGGTAGTTTGAGCATTCTTGGCATTGCCTTTCTTTGGGATTGGAATGAAAACTGACCTTTTCCAGTCCCATGGCCACTGCTGAGTTTTCCAAATTTGCTGGCATATTGAGTGTAGCACTTTAACAGCGTCATCTTTTAGGATTTGAAATAGCTCCACTGGAATTCCATCACCTCCACTAACTTTGTTCATAGTGATGCTTCTTAAGGTCCACGTGACTTCCCATTCTAGGATGTCTGGCTCTAGGTGAATGATCACACCATCATGATTTTCTGGGTTGTGAAGATCTTTTTTGTACAGTTTTTCTGTGTGTTCTTGCCACCTCGTCTTATCTGTGTTTTACTTACCACCCTGCTATTTACCTGGGGCCAAACTATGGTGGAGGTGATGAAGATAATGGTGACCTTCTTCAAAAAATCCCATGCATGTACTGCTACACTCAGTGCCCCCAACCCTGCAGCAGGCCGCCACCAACCCCTGCCTCCGCTGGAGACTCCTGGACACTCACAGGCAAGTCTGGGTCAATCTCCCATGGGGTCACTGCTCCTTTCTCCCGGGTCTTGGTGCACAAAGTTCTGTTTGTGCCCTCCCAGAGTCTATCTCCCTGTCCTGTGTTAGTTCTGGCAGCTCTTTGGTGGGGTTAATGGCAACCTCCTCCAAGAGGGCTTATGCCACACCCACGTTTGCTGCACCCAGAGCCCCCATCCCTGCATCAGAGACTCAACAAACTAAAATGGACTGGAATGGGTGACTCTTACTCAGATAACCATTATATGTACTACTGCGGGCAAGAATCCCTGAGAAGAAATGGAGTAGCCATCATAGTCAACAAAAGAGTCCAAAATGCAGTACTTGGATGCAGTCTCAAAAACAACAGAATGTGTACATGGCCCAAAGATTAATAGAAGCAGAAAAGCTGCTCAGGGGCAAGTCAGGAGAGCCAGGACAAGACAGTGGTTCATGACATTAGTGTCTCTCTAGGTGTAAGAAGATGCAAGAATTTGGGCTCATAAAATCTTTACCTGAAAACATCTGACTATCTGAAGGCCAGTTCTTCTGGGTTTTTCCCAGAGCAGAGTGCCTTATTTCTGATCTCCACCCTGAACTCCTTTCAGGGGGTGTTGAAACTCAGCAGCTTGCAGTGGTCATGATGTAATCTTTGTAGAGACAGCTGGCAAGTGCCAGGTGTCTGCAAGTCAGCAGGGTCCGTTTATAGCCACATATGTGACCGAGCTTTGGGGGCATTTCATGGCCGTTGTGTCCCGTGGTGCTGGGAAGGCTCATTCACAGGTCTAACGAAGATTCCATTGACAGGCCACTCAGTGTGCTGTTACTAGACCAGACCTTACAAAGTAGCAAAAGTCTCTGGACCATACCTGTCTTAGTAGCCTCTTGGTCCAGGAAAATATTCCCTCTTGTTCTTCTTCCCATATCTAGAGTTATATTGTCACAATCATTGATCTCATATGGAGTAAGGTAAGAAACAATCCTCTGAAACAAGCGACATGGAAAATAATATAGCTAGCAGTTATTAGTAAGGTCACAAGCAAGAATTTAAGCCAGGAACTTTCATCAGGTATAGCCCAGTATACCCCAGGTCATCTGACTTAGTTAAATGATTATAGCCAGGTATGAATCTCCTGCTTGTACATCATGGAGCATCTGACCTTTATCCAAAGATTGGTTATTGAGATAAGCTTTAGAAACAAACTTATAGTGTCCTTTTTAATAACTTAATTAATTAAACCTTTTAGCAATATAACATAAAAACAAGGAACTATCTCAAAAATGAGTCATAGTAAACATAGACCTTAATTAACAAAACTAGAACTTAATATTAAGTGATATATAATTTTTTTGTCATTGTGAGGGCATTAACCCTGTAGTCAGGGAAGGCTTTAACCCATCAAATAAAAATGAGGTTTGTCAGGGAGCCAGGAAAATCCAAGTGGCCGTCTTGGATTTCCCAAAGCCCTGACTCTATGACTTACAGCTATTGTTTACCCATTTTTAATTCCTCAGTTTAGGAGTAGACTTGTCATAGTTTAAGGACATCAGAATAGCAAAAGTCTAACAGTGAGGGTTTATTTTTTATAGAAGCAGAAGGAGCTTTTACATGTAACATAGTCTTAAATAATGGTTATTTACTTTACCAAAGTAACAAAAGACTTTAAAAAAACAAATAGAAATCACTTAAAGGCAAAGAAAGCTGCATTCTAAGAAAACTTTTCGCTTAACATAGAGAGTAAGAGTCGGACATGACTGAAGTGACTTAGCAGCAGCAGCAGCAGACTAAATTCCAGTCTGTTACCAGTTTACTGGATAGCAAACAAACAAAATTTGTTTATCAGTTAATCTTAGAAATGTCTTTTCCATAAATCTTGAAGTCATTGTTCTTGCCTGGAGAATCCCCAGGACGGGGGAGCCTGGTGGGCTGCCATCTATGGGGTTGCGCAGAATCGGACATGACTGAAGCGGCTTAGCAGCAGCAGCAGCAGTATTCTTGCAAAGGCATCGGAGTGAAACCATACAAGGCATGTTTAAAATCTGATTAAATTGCAATTGACAAAGTAGCACTTTAATATGATAACTAGAATTATAATTGACCACGTTTTTTCAGAGCATATCAGATCTATATGAATTCCACAGAATTTTAGGATGTCTACCCAGGGATCGAACCTGGGTCTCCCACATTGTAGGCAGACGCTTTGCCATCTGAGCTACCAGGGAAGCCCATATTAGTAATATCATACAGTATAACCTGAGAAGATTTATCACCCCTTCAATAGTACTTTGCATATAATTTAACATGTCAAATGAACCCATGCACTTTGGGATGTCTCAGGGACCCTCTGAAGCATCCCAACGTTAGCTAGAAGTCAAGTTATTTAGGAAGCTTTGTTGATAAGTATCAAAAGGGTTTATAACACTCAGTCAGATAGAATCATATAGATCACTGTGAAACAATATATTCACTTAACCAAAGTAACAAAGATTTCAAAGGTAAACAGAACAGATCACTTCCGAGGTAAAGAAACTTAAAATCCATTATCAAAGGCAGTTCAACATCTCAAGAAAACTTTAATTTATGCACAAAACTCTTCTCTTGGGGTTCACTTTCCATAAAACCTTCTTATCACTTTACGTACCCATTACTTCATTCTCCCATGAAATAGTCACTTATATGTCAGACCTACTTCCTTTTCCCTCCATAAAATGTAATTTCATTCCTCATACCTTCTTTACTGAAAACACACATCCAACTTTCCTTAAGCAACCAAGAACTTACCTTTATATTAGCATTCTATAGATTGGTGAACATAATTACCAGTGATAATTTCTAAAAAAAATTCTAGAGAACATCTCAGGATGGCATCAAACATTATTCATTAATAGTCCAAAATCTCTAGTTTCTCTGTAAGAGGAAGTTAGTGTTCAGTAATGAATGTTTCAGAATCTTATTTTATTTCAAAGTGACCTAGCTATTCAATAAACTTCCATCGCTTAGTTTAGCACAACCCTTGAAATTCAGGTTACCAATATCTAGAGAGACTGTTTTAGGCAGAAATTTCTATAGTATAATTATTCTTAATAGTTTATCTAAAAGCTCTTATCTCATTTATATATATATTTAAAGTTTCTTCACTAGAATTACTTTCCTTGCTGACAAACTTGTAACAGATATAACAGTTTAACAATATTTAACTTATGATAAACCTAGGCACAATGAAAATATATGCTTAATGTTAATGACTCTTAGACATGTCTACATTAGATTAGCAAACAACATTAATATTAGATATTTAGTATTGAATATTTCCCAGTTTACATAAATTTGAAATTCATTTAAGTTAATTTCTCTTGTATTTAGAATTGTCTGGTTTGTAAGTGCTTACTTTTCTTTAGGCCAATTAAATTAGTGCTCATCTACAACTTCAGCAATATTATAAAAAAAAAAGATACACACTGAAACATATATAAATCCAGACAGACAGGCAGAGTTTCATAGTTTTCTGCTTGAGATTTAAAATGTCTCTTTGATTCCCTCCCCCACTCCCTGTTTTTTTGTTTTTGAAGTTCTAATTTGTCCAAGGCTGAGGTCTCAGGCAAAGTGGGCTGTGTATTTCAAGGACATGGAAAGGGTTAACTTCAAACATTTCCCTAGGCAGGCCTTTTAACAAGCTAGTTGTTTTCAATTGCATATGCAAAAAGAACCAGTTTTGCAGTTTCCAAGAAACAAATTTCATTTTAACCAGTTTTCTCCAGAATCTAAAGAATATCATGGCCATCCTGTGTCAAAAAGTCATCTTTCCTTTCTGTAGTCATAGTTTCATAGCTAAAATATAGACCAAATGGTGCTCAAATTGACTCTGATATCAGGGGCAGATCAGCTGATAAAAATCTTGGATTGTCCCTCTGGTTGAGAAGTGAGGTCTTTGTTCCATCAGAAGATGGAAGGGTTAAGGGAATTTGCAGGAGTGGGAGAAGCTTGGTCCTTCTCCAATCTGAGAAACAGGAGTAGTTAGAAGGGAATTCTTTAGAATGTTAGGAGAGTTTTTGATCCCTCAGGCTTTTGAAACTAGGAGAAGGACCTGAACCAAAGGGAACCTTAGAATTCTTTCCTAGAGGTCATGTGGATATGAAAGATCAAGTAGAGGTCATCTGGGAAATCTGATGGAGAGAGACAGAGGGGGACAGGAGATAGGGAGGCAACAGAAAGACACATGCGACATGAGTTCCTGAAATCCGGATTCTGACTGAGGGCCATGAAGGACTGAACATAAGGAAATTCTGAGTCCTTTCCCTGCTTTTGTCAAAAGCTAGTGTGCCATTGAGAGGCCATGTTTTTTGGGTCCCCCAGTTTGTATTGGGGCCAAGCCTTTTGCAGGGTCAAAATATTCCAGTTTCTGAGAATGTAGCCAAGGATTGAGCCTGAGAGAGTCTCCTGAGACATACCAGAACCCATCCTTAGCCTATATGCCATAGAATGGGGGTACTGAGAGTCACCAACTGGCAAAAAGGCGTCCCTTTTTGTCTCAGGGACATCTCTGTGCAACTAATGGCACAAAAACGGGCAACCGTCCCAACAGTCACGTCCAACAATGAGATGTGACCTCTGAGAACCATGTGACTAAGACATCATGTGACCCAGGCAGAGAAAGACAGAGATTCCTGGGAGCAATCAGGTGACTCACCATTCTGGGATTCCCTGAAACATGGAAGGCACTCTTGGGATGGCTCAGAGGCAACACCTAGGCTCCTGTAAATCAATCTGGAAGGAAAGGTAAAGAAGTGAAACGGATAAGGAAGAAGGCTGAGGAATCTGCCTTACAATCCTATGGGGGAGGCGGTGGCCAGGGGAAAATGGTCTGTTGTGCTTCAACACTGACATGGTGTTCAGAAGTTGTCTTGCCAAGGGCAGATGCCCTTGTGGCCTGATCCGTTCCGTGTCCCCCTCATCCTCACACGGGAGTCTTCATGTGGCAGGCGCCCTAATGGATTTTCAGTACCTGACCTGTGCCCACACAATATTGGTTTGCCTAGTCCTCAGTTGGAAAGAAGTTGAAAGGAGAGACCCTCAGCCATTCAGACGGCAGCTACTGGTGAGAGTGGGGCCTTTGGAACACAGCAGAGGGTAACCCTGGCCAGAGTTCCTCAGTTGCTTCCACAGCACTTGCCTGTTCTCAGAGGGTCCCTGTGAAAAAGGAGAAGTGAAGAGGTGGGGGAAGAGACCCAAGTTCCCTGTACAGGTCACCAAAAATGTCATGGTCCAGGCGTGGGTTGGAAGAGAATTTCCAGACATGAGACAGAATGAGAAGGAAATAAAGTTTATTAGAGTGGGAAATGCTGTTAGAACAGCGGGCCAGCTCAAGGGAGAACTGACATTGCACAGGGGTCCTTAGTCCACTTTTATACCCAGGGTACAAGGAGTAGGGGTCTTGTGGGTCATTTGCTGACTGGATGAGGCACATATACTGGGTGGAGGAAGAGTAAGGCAAATACCTTTTCCCTATGGGGTAGTCAAGGCTATAGTTTTTCCAGTATTCATGTATGGATGTGAAAGTTGGACTATAAAGAAAGCTGAGCACCGAAGAATTGATGCTTTTGAACTGTGGTGTTGGAGAAGACTCTTGAGCGTCCCTTGGGCTGCATGGAGATCCAACCAATCCATCCTAAGGGAAATCAGTCCTGAATATTCATTGGAAGGACTGATGTTGAAGCTGAATCTCCAATACTTTGGCCACCTGATTTGAAGAACTGACTCATTTGAAAAGACCCTGATGCTGGGAAAGATTGATGGCGGCAGAAGAAGGGGATGACAGAGGATGAGACGGTTGGATGGCATCACCAACTCGATGGACATGAGTTTGAGTAAATTCCGGGAGTTGGTGATGGACAGGGAGGCCTGGTGTGCTGCAGTCCATGGGGTTGCAAAGAGTGGGACACAACTGTGCAACTGAACTGAACTGACTGATGGGGTAGGAGGGGAGACAGGTTGTACTGCTCAGGAGGACCTGAAATCCGTTAATAGTTACAACATGGGGGAGGGAAAGATGATAAGGGACTGGTTTTTCCATTCCTGCACTTCAAGACCCTCCTTGGTTTTATCTACTCTTTAGTCCTTAGGTCACCTCAGTAATTTCTGTGTACCATGTTTAAATCTTCAACGTTATACACATCTTCTGGTGCATCAATTCTCTCCTTCCTTGCATATGTATTTCCAGGAAGTATAAAGGTTAAAAAAATTACCTAACACAATAACAGAAATGAAAACTCCCTTTAATTTTAATACATATCTGGCTCATCTAGAAATATAAAGAATTATAATTTTATTGATGTGGCCTAATTTTTTAATACTATTTAAAACTAACAAGTTACTATAATTTTAATTAATTTTAGGAAAGCATAATACATCTGTTCTTTCAACTTCCATGATAGGGAAGAACCCTACAACATCTTGATAGTGGAATCTCTGATTATAGCATTTCTCCATCAAGACAGAGATGTCTATATAGCATGATGGTAACCAAATTATGTTTTAAGTAGAGTGATACAGCAACTGGCCCAAAAGGAGAAGAGCCCAGTTCACTATTTTGCTTGCACTGCTCCTGAATGCAGGGTGCTGCAATTGAAGAAGCAACGTGGTCTGAACTGAAACTAAAATGATAATGGCTCATAATAAACAGCAGAATCTGTGTGTAAAATTTAATTCAATATTAGCATTAATTAGCTCAAATAAGTGTTAACTTTAAAAACCAGACACAAAAAGGGTTTTGTCTTTCCAAAACACATCCTTGCCATCACTTAAGAGGCAATACTGGAATCACATATCTCCTTATGGCTCTATTCCTACCAGGAATCTTCCAGTCTGCAGACTTTCAGGCAGATTTCCTGTAAGGATCCAAAGGGTTTCTCGACAGTTCAAATAGTCCTGTTTCTGTATTATAGGCTCACACTCCATTCCATGCATTAGAATACTAGGCTGAAATTGCACAGCACATTTGGAACTCTGAACCTCATTTGCATTTGGAATGACTATAAAAGAAATACAAAACCTTAAAATTCATAATTGGAAATCTGTAAGTTCTTTAAACTTTTTCATGCTTGTAGATACTGAATAAAGTGCCTTTGGAAAAATAGCTCCTTAATTTCCAGCATTTGTAAGTAACCTCAGTTTGGCTGTACAATATGTACACCCTTCCCAGCTTCAGTCAGTGCAGAATCATTGTTCTCTGAAAGATAAACACACACTGTAAACTTGGAATTAGCTTAAGATAATTAAGAACAACCAGGAAAAGAAAAGGAGTTATGTGCCATGAAATCTATGACTCTGTAAAAATTCACAGGTCAATAGATTGGAATTCCTTGTTCAAATTACCAGCTGCACACTAAGGAAAGCCCTACCGACTGTGTAATACTGTTAATAGTTGGGCAAATTAAAGTCTATTATGTACAGAAAAGCATGAAAATCTGCAATAAAAATATAAATAATCTTAAAGGACTATTATTATGTGAAAAATGATTATTTCAAATATACACATAGTTTTCTGATATTGTTAAAGTATAATTTTTGCCCAGATTATTGAAACATTCCATAAGCACCAATTATTTAAAATAGTCTATTTTTTGGTAGACACCTTTTAAAATTGACTTGTATACCACTTGTATATTGAATATAATTTACTCCCTTTTTTTTGTCTCCATGCAGCATGCAGAATCTTCCCCAGCCAGGGATCAAACCTGTGGCCCCAGCATTGACAGCGCAGAGTCTTAACCACTAGACGGCCAGGGAAATCCATAATTTAACTTTTTAAAAAAATTTACGTATTTTGTGTATTTCTGGCTGTGCTGGGTCTTTGTTGCTGCACCGGGCTTTTCTCTAGTGGCAGAGGTGGGGGGTGCTACTCTCTAGTTGCGGTGCTCAGGCTTCTCTTGTTGCAGAGCGAAGTCTCTAGGGTATTCGGGCAGTGCAGGGGCTTAGTTGTCCTGTGGCATGTGGAATCTTCCCAGACCAGGGATCGAACCTGTGTCCCCTGCATTGGCAGGTGGATTCTTAACCACTGTCCGCCAAGGAAGTCCCTATAATTTAACTTTTTAATGAATCAGTTTGAATGTCAAAACTGACAGACTAAGAGTTAAATAGCATAATCAAAAACAAGGACACAATGTCTCCACCTTTCCCTACCACCCCCACTTCCTCTCCCTATCCTTGGCAAAACCCTGCTCCTCCTCTTCCTTGCTATGTATCAGGTTTTGAAGAACACAGATACAGATATTGTCTTTGATCCTCCTCCTCTGCCATTTGATCAACAATGCTATCTGAATGTCTCTTGAAATGTCTGGGACATTTCACCAATGACTTTTTCCTTTACCAATGACTCTATTATAGTTCAGGTTTAATATCTCTTGGCTAGAGGGTAGGAAGAGTTTTCCAAAATAGTCGTCTTGTCTTAATGAGTCTGATCATCCTGAAGTCCATTCTCCATTTTATAGCCAGAGTGATCCTTCTAAAAAAGGACATCTGATGTAATCATTATTCTGCTTAAAATCCTTTAATGGCTTACTATTGCTCTCAGAATAAAACCCAGCTCCTTAATGTAGCCTCTTAGAGGCCCTTCATGATTCAATCCCTATTACCTCTGTTTTGTTTTGTTTTTTTTTGGTCCACTTAATCTATTAGGTTGGTGCAAAAGTAATTGCAGTTTTGCATTGTTGAACTTCCGCATTTCATTTGGAATACATTCTTAAATAAATGTGCTTATGTTAGACATAATTTTAATGCACATGTCTCACTTTTTTTTTGCTAATGACATTACTTATTGTTTATTTTATATTTATTTTACACTAGGGAAATGATGTTGGGCAAAAGCAAATTTGAGTACTTTTCTTATTCAAATTCAAAATAGATTGTAAAGCAGCAGAGATAACTCGCAACATCAACAATGCATTTGGCCCAGGAACTGCTAACGAACATTCAGTGCACTAGTGGTTCAATAAGTTTTGCAGAGGAGACAAGAGTCTTGAAGATAAGGAGTGCCATGGCTGGTCATCAGAAGTTGACGACAACAAACTGAGAGGCTCATCGAAGCTGATCCTCTTACAGCAACAAGAGAAGTTGCTGAAGAACTCAGCGTTGACCATTCTATGGTTGTCTGGTATTTGAAGCAAATTGGAAAGGTGAAAAAGCTCAATAAGTGGGTGCCTCGTGTGCTGACCCAAATCAAGAAAATTGTTGAAGTGTCATTTTTTCTTATTGTATACAACAATGAACCATTTCTCAATCAGTTTGCGCAATGAAAAGTGGATTTTATATGACAGCCGGTATGTCCAGCTCAGTGGTTGGACCGAGAAGCTCCAAAGAACTTCCTAAAGCCAATGTTGCACCAAAAAAGATCATGGTCACTGTTTGGTGCTCTGCCACTGGTCTGTTCCACTACAGCTTTCTGAATCACAGTGGAACCATTACATCTGAGAAGTATGCTCAGCAAATTGATGAGGTGCACCAAAAACTTCAACACCTGCAGCTGGCATTGGTCAACAGAAAGGACCCAATTCTTCTCCATGACAATGCCCGACCACACGTCACACACCAATGCTTCAAAAGTTTTACAAATTGGGCTATGAAGTTTGGCCTCATCTTCCATATTCACCTGACCTCTCACCAACCGACCACCACTTCTTCAAGCATCTTGCCAACTTTGTGCAGGGAAAATGCTTTCACAACCAGCAGAAGGCAAAAAATACTTTCCAAGAGTTCATGAAATCCTGTAGCATGGATTTTTATGCTACAGGAATAAGCAAACTTAATTTCTTGTTGGCAAAAATGTGTTGATTATAATGGTTCCTATTTTGATTAATAAAGATGTATTTAAGTCTAGTTATAATGATTTAAAATTCACAGTCCAAAATTGCAATTATGTTTGCACTAACATAAAGTTGTGTCTGATAGATTAAAATCTCCCACTCAGACAGTGGGCTTGTCAATTTCTCTTTGTAATTCTGGTGGTTTTGCTTTATATAACTGAAAACTATGTTATTAGGTACATTCAACTTCTTGGTACTGATACTCTTAATTAGTACATTTGATTCAAAATACATTTTTGTCTCATATTAATAATGTTTCATCAACTTTTTTTTGACAGTATTTTGATAGCTTCTTTTTTTAAATCTCTTTTTATGTAATATTTCTGTGGTTTAGTTTTGTGTTTTTTCACTAATGTTATATGTCTGAATATTATTCCAAACAATCTGATAATCAGTCTTTTAATAAGTAACTTAAATCTGTTTAGTTATTGCGCTTGCTGATAATAGGATTTAATTCTACTATTCTATTTAATTTGGGGTTTTGTTTGACATGCTTTTTTCTTCTTTTCTGCCTTCTATAGAATGATCAGTTTTCCATATCAAATCTCCCCATCCCTTGCTACTCTTTTTTCTTTGCAGGTTTAGAAGCTCTAGATCAGTTTTTTATTAATAGAAAATATCTTATAGACAAAGTATTCAAACACAATCATTTATATTCCTCTTCCAAACATGACAAAGGACTTAGCATGTTTTAACTACCCATTGAAAACATTTCTTTTCTTCTTTTTCAATACTAAAGTATTATTTTTTTTAATTAAAGTATAGCTGATTCACAATATTGTGTAAGTTTCAGCAAAGTGATTCAGTTATACATATGTATTTTTTCAGGTTATTTTCCATTATTGGTTTTTATAAGATATTGAGTATAGTTCCCTGTGTTATATAGTAAATTCTTGTTGCTTATCTATTTTATGTGTAGTAGTCTGTGTCTGTTAATACCATACTCCTAAAGTAGTTATTTTCAGTTCTACCATCACATTAATTTCTTCCCACACTAGAATCTTCTGTATCCTATGCTTTCCCTCTGGGCTTAATTTTCTCACTGGGGGAAGTAGTTCTTTTAGTTTAGGTCTGTGGGTGGAAGACTCCCTAGTCTTTTATGGTTGAAAATGTCTTTGTTCTGCCCTCTCCTGAAATGGTAGTTTATCTGGAAATCAAATTCTTGGTTGATAATGTTCCATTCAATACTTCTAAGATACTCAATTGTTTTCTTTTTTCTGTTGTTGCTTTGGAGAACTCTATAGACTCTTTAGGAGAAGGCAGTGGCAACCCACTCCAGTACTCTTGCTTGAAAACCCCATGGACTGAGGAGCCTCGTAGGCTGCAGTCCAGGGGGTTGCGAAGAGTCGGACACGACTGAGCTACTTCACTTTCACTTTTCAGTTTCATGCATCGGAGAAGGAAATGGCAACCCACTCCAGTGTTCTTGCCTGGAGAATCCCAGGGACGGGGGAGCCTGGTGGGCTGCTGTCTACGGGGTTGCACAGAGTCGGATACGACTGAAGCGACTTAGCAGCAGCAGCAGCATAGACTCGTAGAAGGTAATCAGTATTTTCCTCTTGGTAACTTAAGATCTTATCTTTATCCTTATTTCTCTGTAGTTTCACTATAATGTGACAGAAGTGGTCATTTACTTTTATTTATCTTGCTCAGTACACATGGTGTTCTGATGTTTTTATTAGAAAACCTTCAGTCATTTCTTTATTTTTAAAGTATAACTTGTCCACTTTTCCCTTCAGTTTTTAGTATTTCCTTCTGGAATTCTTAAGAGACGTATGTGGAAGCCATTCAATATAATCCCATGAATACCAATTTTTTTCACATTTTTAAATAACTTTATTTTTCTATGTTATGTTCTGGGTGAATTCTTCTCTACTATGTTCTGGGTGAATTACTTTTTCTCTTCAACTTTGGCCAGCTCCAGGGTTAACCTGTCCATTGATTAAAAAAAAAAATCTCAATGACCATATACTTATTTTCAAGATTTCTATTGTCTTTTCCCCCCATATTTACCTCATTTACCTGTTCTTCATGCAGCTTGTATCTGTTTCCTAATTTCTTTTCCTTTTAAAATGAGTGCTGGGCCTTCATTTATCACTTTGATAACGCGAGACATTAATTTAAAAAATCTTTGTCACATAATATCATAGTGTAATTTTATTTGGAGTAGGTTCATATTCTGAGTGTTCATTTTGTTGGCCATCTTTCTTAGTATGAGACTTCTGTATATCTTTGGAATTTGGTGGTCAGACTCATTTTGAGTGAAGTTTTTATTTGCTTTTTTCTGTCTTATTTTAATTTAGTATGCTCCCCCCTCCCCTGCCCTCGTTGTGGTCACCCCTTCAGGCTCAGTGATTTTTGCTTCCAGATGCCTGCATGAACTTTTGTTCTGGAATCAGGATTACTGTTGGCATTTTGTACTCCTACCCAACAGTGGTGTTGGGGGTATTGCAGAACTAGTCACTTGGCCACCTACTTGGCTTAGCTCCTGATGCCAAGGCTGTGCCTTTTTGTCCTTCTGCTTCCCCAGGCAGTGGGCTGGCAGCAGTTTATTTTCAGTATCCTCTCATAAGTTCCTGACTTCAACAACTAAGACTGTCCTCCACCTTTTGGAGCCTATTTAGTTGCTGTCACTTCAAAGGAGACACAAATTTTGGGTTTCAAACTTTCTACCTCAGTGGGTCTGTAGCTTCAGACTTGCTAAGTGCTTTCTGTTTCAACTCCATTTCTGATCTAAGAAAAGAGTTATTTTATTATGGAGCTTGGTTACATCATTTTGGCTTTCTCTTTCTGTATTTTCACTATCATTACTATTTGTGTGAAGTAAAGTTTGTAGATCAAAGCATGACCTTACTATACCAATTTGAGCAGAAATCATTCTAACGTTTAATCTTCTGGCTTTCAGTTCAGTCCAGTTTAGTTCAGTCGTGTCTGACTCTTTGTGACCCCATGGACTGCAGCATGCCAGGCTTCCCTGTCCATCACCAACTCCCAGAGCTTTCTCAAACTCATATCCATCCAATCGGTGATGCCATCCAACCATTTCATCCTCTGTCATCCCCTTCTCCTCCTGCCTTCAATCCTTCCAGCATCAGGGTCTTTTCTAATGAGTCAATTCTTCACATCAGGTGGCCAACGTATTGGAGTTTCAGCTTCAGCATCATTCCTTCCAATGAATGTTCAG
Organism: Bison bison bison; assembly: GCF_000754665.1. NCBI lineage: Eukaryota > Metazoa > Chordata > Mammalia > Artiodactyla > Bovidae > Bison > Bison bison. The sequence goes on along the minus strand of NW_011495072.1, from coordinate 3,151,485 downwards.
GACTGATTTCCTTGAGGATTGACTGGTTGGATCTCCTTGAAGTCCAAGGGACTCTCAAAAGTCTTCTCCAACACCACAGTTCAAAAGCATCAATTCTTTGGTGCTCAGATTTCTTTATAATCCAACTCTCCCACCCATACATGACTACTGGAAAAAAACTAGCTTTGACTAGATGAACCCTGGTCGGCAATGTAATATTTCTGTTTTTCAATATGCTGTCTGGGTTGGTCATAGTTTTTCTTCCAAGGAGCAGGTGTCTTTTAATTTCATGGCTGCAGTCACTACCTGCAGTGATTTTGGAGCCGAAGAAATAAAATCTGTCACTGTTTCCATTGTTTCCCCATCTATTTGCCATGAAGTGATGGGACTGGATGCCATCATCTTAGTGTTTTTAGTGTTGAGTTTTAAGCCAACTTTTTCACTCTCCTCTTGCACTTTCATCAAGAGGCTGTTTAGCTCTTCTTCACTTTCTGCCATAAGGGTGGTATCATCTGCGTATCTGAGATTATTGATATTTCTTCTGCCAATCTCAATTCCAGCTTGTTCTTCATCCAGCCCGACATTTCTCATGATGTACTCTGCATATAAGTTAAATAAGCAGGGTGACAATATACAACCTTGACGTACTTCCCGATTTGGAACCAGTCTGCTGTTTCATGTCCGGTTCTAACTGTTGCTTCTTGACCTGCATACAGATTTCTCAGGAGGTCGTAAGGTAGTGTGGTATTCCCATCTCTTGAAGAATTTTCCACAGTTTGCTGTAACCCACACAGTCAAGATTGCCAGGAGAAATATCAATAACCTCAGATATGCAGATAACACAACCCTTATGGCAGAAAGTGAAGAAGAACTAAAGAGCCTCTTGATGAACGTGAAAGAGGAGAGTGAAAAAGTTAGCTTAAAGCTCAACATTCAGAAAACTAAGATCATGGCATCCGGTCCCATCACTTCATGGCAAATAAATGGGGAAACAGTGGAAACAGTGGCTGACTTTATTTCTCTGGGTTCCAAAATCACTGCAGATGGT
>NW_011495072.1:3150113-3150358 GCF_000754665.1 Bison bison bison | reverse complement strand
TCCAGGATGTCTGGCTCTAGGTGAGTGATCACACCATCGTGGTTATCTGGGTCATTAAGACCTTTTTTTCTATAGTTCTTTGGTGTATTCTTGCCATCTCTTAGTATCTTCTGCTTCTGTTAGATCCATACTATATCTTTCCTTTATTGTGCCCATCTTTGCATGAAATGTTCCCTTGGTATCTCTAATTTTCTTGAAGAGATCTCTAGTCTTTCTCATTCTATTGTTTTCTCTATTTCTTTGCA
>NW_011495072.1:3140399-3150013 GCF_000754665.1 Bison bison bison | reverse complement strand
AGTCCATCCTAAAGGAAATCAGTCCTGGATGTTCATTGGAAGGACTGATGCTGAAGCTGAAACTCCAATAATTTGGCCACCTGATGCGAAGAGCTGACTCATTTGAAAAGGCCCTGATGCTGGGAAAGATTGAGAGCAGGAGGAGAAGGGGACGACAGAGGATGAGATGGTTGGATGGCATCGCTGACTCAATGGACATGGGTTTGGGTGGACTCCGGGAGTTGGTGATGGACAGGGAGGCCTGGCGTGCCGTGGTTCATGGGGTCACAAATTGTCGGACACGACTGAGCGACTGAACTGAAACTGAAACACAGTCAAAGGCTTTGATGCAGTCAATCAAGCAGAAAAGAAAGAAAGAAAGAAAGAAAGTGAAGTCGCTCAGTTGTGTCCAACTCTTTGCGACCCCATGGACTGTAGCCTATCAGGCTCCTCCATCCATGGGATTTTCCAGGCATGATTACTAGAGTGGGTTGCCATTTCCTTCTCCAGGGTATCTTCCCAACCCAGGAATCGAACCATGGTCTTCTGCATTGTAGGCAGACCCTTTTAACCATCTGAGCCACCAGGGAATTCAATAAAGCAGAAGTAGATGTTTTTCTGAAACTCTCTTGCTTTTCCTGTGATCCGATGGATGTTGGCAATTTGATCTCTGGTTTCTCTGTCTTTTCTAAATCCAGCTTGAACATCTGGAAGTTCACGGTTCACACACTGTTGAAGCCTGGCTTGCAGGATTTTGAGCATTACTTTGCTAGCGTGTGAGATGAGTGCAATTTTGCAGCAGTTTGAACATTCTTTGGCATTGCCCTTCTTTAAGACTGGAATGAAAACTGACCTTTTCCAGTCCTGTGTCTGCTGCTGACTTTTCTAAATTTGCTGGCATATTGAGTACAGAACTGTAACAGCATCATCTTTTAGGATTTGAAATAGCTCAACTGGAATTCCATCACCTCCACTAGCTTTGTTTGTAGTGATGCTTCCTAAGGCCCACTTGACTTTACATTCCAGGATGTCTGGCTCTAGGTGAGTGATCACACCATCGTGGTTATCTGGGTCATTAAGACCTTTTTTTCTATAGTTCTTTGGTGTATTCTTGCCATCTCTTAGTATCTTCTGCTTCTGTTAGATCCATACTATATCTTTCCTTTATTGTGCCCATCTTTGCATGAAATGTTCCCTTGGTATCTCTAATTTTCTTGAAGAGATCTCTAGTCTTTCTCATTCTATTGTTTTCTCTATTTCTTTGCATTGATCACTGAGGAAGGCTTTCTTATCTCTTATCTCTTATCTCTATTCTTTGGAACTCTGCATTCAGATGGGTGTATCTTTCCTTTTCTCCTTTGCCTTTGGCTTCTCTTCTTTTCTCAGCTCTTTGTAAGGCCTCCTCAGACAACCATTTTGCCTTTTTGCATTTCTTTTTCTTGGAAATGGTCTTGATAACTGCCTCCTGTACAACGTCATGAACTTCTGCCCATAGTTCTTCAGGCACTCTATCAGATCTAATCCCTTGAATCTATTTCTCACTTCCTCTATATAATCATAAGGGATTTTGTTTAGGTCATACCTGAATGGTCTGGTAGTTTTCCCTAATTTTTCAATATGTCTGAATTTTGCAATAAGGAGATCATGGTCTGAGCCACAATCAGCTCCCAGTCCTGTTTTTGGTCACTGTATAGAGCCTCTCCATCTTCAGCTGGAAAGAATATAATTAATCTGATTTTGGTATTGGCCATCTGGTGATGTCCATGTGTAGAATAGTCTCTTGTGTTATTGGAAGAGGGTGTTTGCTATGACCAGTGTGTTCTCTTGGCAAAATTGTTAGCCTTTGCCTTGTTTCATTTTGTACTCCAAGGCCAAATTTTCCTGTTACTCCAGGTATCTCTTGACTTCTTACTTTTGCATTCCAGTCCCCTATGATGAAAAGGACATCTTTTTTGGGTGTTAGTTCTAGAAGGTCTTGTAGATCTTCATAGATCTGTTCAAGTTCAGCTTCTTCAGCATTACTGGTTGGGGCATAGACTTGGATTAGTGTGATATTGAATTATTTGCCTTGGAAACGAACAGAGATTATTCTGTCATTTTTGAGATTGCACCCGAATGCATTTCAGACTCTCTTGTTGACTGTAAGGGCTACTCCATTTCTTCTAAGGAATCTTGCCCACAGTAGTAGATATAGTATTTTTATTTGTGGCTTTCTCTCTCACCAACCTTCCCTCTACCATCTGTGTTACAGCCATAATTAATTATTTGAGAGGATCAGTAAATTGCATGTCCCACCCTTTTCCCCCACTGATTTTGAATGAAGACATACAGGATAGTCAAGTGGAGGGTTTTTTTTTTTTTTTTTAAATGTCAGCTCTATTACAGATAAGCTAGTAAAGAACAAGGTCTAGATCTGTAATCCAAAAAAGCTTCAGACACTCTCAGCTGACCGCTCACTCCCACAAAACTTGGCCTCAGGACAGCCCACCAAAGGGGAATGCTGGGTCTGCCAAGCAGACATGTTCACAAAAGATGGTTGCACTAGTTCTGGGGCAGAAAGGGAACAAAAGAATGAATCCTCAGTAATTGGGACTTTTTAATAGATTAGTCTCAGTCAGTCAAGGCCTATGAGCCAATGAATGTTAGAGTACTCCCCAGTCAGGTAGCTCACTCCTGAGTGTGAAGGGGTGTGATATAAGTACCCAAGTGGTGGCAGTGGTTTGCCTGTCAGACTCCTCTGTCCATGGGATTTCCCAGGCAAGAATACTGGAGTGGGTTGCTATTTCCTTCTCCAGGGGATCTTCCTGACCCAGGAATTGAACCCATGGTCCTGCATCTCCTGTGTTGGCAGGTGGATTCTTTACCACTGAACCACAGTTTTGCTGAAAGTTTTCACTTTTGTCTCAGGTTCAAAGTTTTTAACAAAATAAGCCCCTCATTGTGTTCTGCGTGCTTAGTCGCTTAGTTGTGTCTGACACTTGCGATCCCATAGAAGCCTGCCATGCCAGGCTCCTCTGTCCATTGGATTCTCCAGGCAAGAATACTGGAGTGGGTTGCCATTTTCTTTTCCAGGGGATCTTCCCGAATCAGGAATCGAACCCAGGTCTCCTGCATTGCAGGCAGACTCTTTACTGACTGAGCTACGAGGGCTACAAGCTACTGAGCTACAAGCCACTCATTACATATATTTAAATAATCCAAATACTTATTTGAGAACTATCTAGCTTACTTTCAATATACTAACATTAAAAGAGAAGTAGAAAGAGCAGAGGATACATCACCAAATCGGCTTTTGACCAACATCCAGACTTAAAACAGCACTGGAAAGTCCCATGTCACAGCACATCCAGAGTCCAATTGGGAAAAGGCCCCAGGCAGCGCATCCACTCCCTGGGTGAGACTTCAAAGATTGCAGTTTGAGGTTCCCCCTTATAATCCCACAAATTAATATAATCATCAGTCTGTGAGCAAATTGCAAGCCTGGTTTCATGTTAATGCTGTTTGTTTTGTCTTGTAAAAACAAGGGTCTTCCCTGATGGCTCAGATGGTAAAGAATTTGCCTGCAGTGGGGGAGACCTGGTTTCGATCCTTGGGTTGGAAGATCCCTTGGAGAAGGAAATTCTCCAGTATTCTGGCCTGGGGAATTCCATGGACTGTACAATCCATGGGGTCACAAAAGTCAGACAAGACTGAGCAACTTTCATTTGTCTTGTAAAACTTGGAATGTTGCTAAGCCTGGGGCTTGCTTGACCAGACCTCGTGCAGGGGCTAAACAATCTCAAAATTAGTTCCCTATCTTCTCTACGGTGCTTCCAGTGTTAAACTCACAGCAGGCAGTCACCCACAGTCACTCACAGTTGGGGCAATGTCCAGGCAGGTTAGAAGCAAGGTCAGAGGCCTACTCTGCTTTGTTTTTGAAGCCTAAACATGACTTTATTTAATTTCTCTAACAAGCACCAAGGAAATCCAGGAGCCCCTATGGAACGCTTCAAAATTGGATACTCCCATCCACCTTTATAAAGAGCAATCTGATGCCGAAGGAGGTTAAGCGTTCTTTGTAAAGCCTCATATTAAAGCTGTTTTTAATCCACTCAAGGCAGTTATCTTGACAATATATGTCACTGATTTATACATTCATTCATTCATTAAATAGTATTGCACATCCACTATCAGTGATATACTACGTTCTAGATATCAAAAGATAAAGGAAATATGGAAAGCAGCTGCATATAATGAAAAAAATCCAGGCTCTGGAATTGGAGAATCTTGGACCTAATCCCGCCTTTGCCACTGACCTGTGTGAACCTGGAAACACTGGAAAACTTTATTCCTATTTCTTCATCCATAAGATTAAAATAAAAATACATACCTCATAGGGTTGTTATGAGAATTAAATGAGATCATGTACCTGATAGTGCTTCCCCCATAGCTGGGATTCAGTAAATATGAGTGATAGTTTTTACTATAGGCATCAGGAGTTGGCAGGTGAAAAAAAGTGGGAAGAACCTGTGAAAAGGTTGGAGGAAGGAGAAAGAACATGGCATGTGTTAGGGGCAACTCCTTTCCTTTGGCCCCACTTTTCCTGTGGTAGGGGAAGGGTGGGTAGGAATGTTTCATTAGAATACAACTCCCTGGTATACAACACCCCGCAGGACTCTTGCCTGGGACATCCCATGGATAGAGGAGCCTGGCGGGTTACTGTCCATGGGGCTGAAAAAAGAGTCAGACACAACTTAGTGACTAAACAACAACAATAGGGGCTGCTAGTTTGAGATACCTTCGCTGTCACTTGTGTCCAGTCCTTTCCATTTTAGGCCTTCTCCCCACTTTCATCCCTGACCCAAGTCTGATGGTTGCTTGAAAGAGTTCCTTCTGGTCCCTTATCCTTTTATACCTGTGGAACTATTGATGCGTCATATACTAGAGAGAGCCACAGCACCTCCATGCAAAGATATCCTGGGTATTCTTTACATTGTGCGTCACAGAAACTAATTATGACTGTAAAAGAAATTTACAGGCTTGTGTAACTCAGAACTTTAAAGGATGAACTAGCCTTAGGTATAGCTGGGTTCACAGAAGAAGCAGATTTACTATGTGGCCAGTGATGCTGAAGCATCTGGCTTCCTCATTGCTTGGCCCTGATTTAGGCACTGGTAGAAGGCAATGGCATCCCACTCCAGTACTCCTGCCTGGAAAATCCCATGGACGGAGGAGCCTGGTGGGCTGCAGTCCATGGGGTCGCTAAGAGTCAGACACGACTGAGAGACTTCACTTTGACTTTTCACTTTCATGCATTGGAGAAGGAAATGGCAACCCACTCCAGTGTTCTGGCCTGGAGAATCCCAGGGACGGGGGAGCCTGGTGGGCTGCTGTCTATGGGGTCACACAGAGTCGGACACGACTGAAGTGACTTAGCAGCAGCAGCAGCAGCAGAGGCCTTAGTCATGTGTTTACATAGTCACGTTTTTCTAAAATTTGAAAATTTCATTTTCCTTCTTCAAGAGTATTGGGCTTCCCAGGTGGCTCAGTGGTAAAGAATCTACCTGCCAATGCAGGAGACACAGGTTCAATCCCTGGGTCAGGAAGATCCCCTGGAGAAGCAACCCACTCCAGTAATCTTGCCTGGGAAATCCCATGGACAGAGGAGCCTGGTGGGCTATAGTTCATGGAGTTGCAAAGAGTCGGACATGACTGAAGTGATGGAGCAAGTATGCATGGTTCAAGAGTATTGAGAGTTTAGGTCAAGCAACATATTTACTGTAACAGAGCAGGGAAGTCTCTGATTAAGCGGCAGTAACAAGTAACTCTGGATGCCTGTGCATGTTCTGCATGTTCTGGATGCCTATGTTGGAACACTAGCCTTCTTCCCTGTTGCTTAAAGGCTCAGCTCAAACATTTGATCAAGAAACCATCCTTGACATACTTCCAGTCGCCCTCCCCTCACTTTGGTGCCCTTTCAGTGAACCCATGGGCCCTTGAGGCTTTAGTTTGTCAGGTAATTGTCAGTGCTTACCTATTTCTGCACATCGGACTGTGTGCTCATTGAAACAGGGATTCCAACTTATTTCTCCAAACCTCTAGCACCTAGTAGAGGCTATAGTACATGGTAATCCTTCAACAAATGTGTCTTTCATAAGCAAATGTGCCTCAAATATTTTGGCTCAGACAGGTGAAGTTTTTTGGACTCTCCTGACTTGTTTAGTCACCAAGTTGTGCCCAACTCATCTGCGACCCCCTGGACTGTAACCCACCAGGCTCTTTTGTCTGTGGGATTTCCCAAGCAAGAATGGGTGTGGGTTGACATTTCCTTCTCCAGGGGATCTTCCCAACCCAGGGATGGAATCCAATCCGCGTCTCTTGTATTGGCAGGTGGATCCTTTACCACTGAGCCAGCAAGGAAGCCCCTAACCTGCTCCTTTACCTTTATCAAGGTAAAGGATATCAACAAGTCAGGAGAGTCCAAAAAACTTCACCTGCCTGTCTGAGCCAAAATACTTGAGGCACATTTGCTTATGAAAGACGTATTTATTGAAGGACTGCCATGTAACATAGCCTCTACTAGGTGCTAGAGGTTTGGAGAAATGAGTTGGAATCCCTGTCTCAACGAGCACACAGTCTGGTGTGGGGAGATAGGTGAGTATTGACAAGTAGCTGACAAACTAAAGCCTCAAGGGCCCATGGGTTAGGGGCTTCCTTGCTGGCTCAGTGGTAAAGGATCCGCCTTTAGTTAAAGGATCCTTTATCCTTTAGTTCCAGAGAGCTAACTTGAGAGTTTCATAACCTTGAATTTCAGCTTATCCCTGATCTCTAGGGAAAAAACTTTACAGAAGAATGCAAGAGTGGAAAGAGCTGACCAAAACTTGGTAATTTTTCTACACATTTAATGGTGATGTTGTAATTTCTCCTATAACATCTTCCTTGGGAATCAGTTGAAACTAAGAAGAAACAGGTTATATAAGTAAATCAAAAGCCTCTTTTTGCATTCCAGCTATATTTTTTCTCTGTAGTATATGACTTCAGTTTCACTGAAAACAGAGCTAGATGGTGTATATATATGTGTGTGCTAATAGATGTATGTGTTAATAGATGTTAAATTGTTTCAATAATGGAAAAGGTATGATTGAACAAATAGCTGTTACACTGTAATACATAAGTGGATCTCAGTAATGGTCCTATAAATCTGAACCGTCGGGATAAATTTTGTTTTATTATGAACTTAATAATTCCTATTTCCTAAAATATTAATTTATATGGATTTATAAAAGGGAAATTCATCTGCAATTTTGGAATCTTGTCTATGTCTGGGTGCATGCTCAGTCATATCTGACTCTTTTCGACCCCATGAACACTCAGGTATTCTTGCCTGGAAAATCCCATGGATGGAGGAACCTGGTAGGCTACGGTCCATGGGGTCCCAAAGAGTTGGACGTGACTGAGCACCTTCACTTTCTTTCTTTCTTTCTCCAGGGCATCTTCCTGACCCAGGGATTGAACCCGGGTCTCCTGCATTGTAGGCAGATTCTTTACCATCTGAGCTATAGGGAAATGCCACCTGGGAAACCTATATATATCTATATATCTATCTCATGTGGGCTCTGCTTCCTGTTGATTGCCCTCAGATGTGTGTTCATCTTGATACAACTGTGTCCACTTATTTGAAATTTGACTTTAACTTTCTCAAATATCAGTCTGTTAAAAATTTTTATTTAATTATAAAAGTAACACAAACAGAGCACATGTGGAAAAACCATATATACCATCTTAACACAACAGCTAGTCTTTTTCAAATATTCCCTTTAAATTTTTTATACACATAATTTTATATACTTGTAGTCATAATTTATGAATATATTTTTGACTTGCTTTTAAAGATCAACAAAACAAAACAATACTGATTCTTTTAAAAATCACTTCAGGGACTAGTCTCTAGAATGAACACACACACACTTTTGGATGCTTGTGCAGGATTACAGTAAGATAATCAACAGCATCATCAATGGACTTAGATTGCAGACTGCATTTGCAATAATCTCGAACTTAAGTAATGATGTTTTTACTGTCCTGAAGGAAAAGTGAATTTTTCAAAACAGCCCAGGGCAAGAAAGAGGGATACAGATAAGTCTTCTCCACCAGCTATGAGTCATACCTGTCTACTAGGTTAAAGCAGGTTTCATGATTGATATGTCTGTGGTTAACAATTTGGTGTCAATATAGATAATATTTATCCTTTAAGGTTCATATAACTTGCTATTTCATTTAGAAATCAAATTTATTTCCCCTGATCTTTCCATGGAAAGTAATGACCTCAACAGTTGGAAAAACAAGTGTTTCTTTTCCTTTGGCTTACAGAGAGGCTCAGCATTAGAAACTTATTCATAAAATTGGCACACTTTATAAAGACACATTGGGAAGGCAGGGAGTTTCTTACATCTACTTTTCACAATTGTCCAACACAAATCTCACTTTGGATTGGGCTGCCAGCCTGAATGGGTGAGAGGTGGCACATAACATTTTTATGTCTTTGTTTCATTTGGTGAATCAATGACAATGACTTCTTTTGTCATATGGTAGGTAGTTAGATATGCAGAACTTCTAGAAATAGTGCAGACTGGAATGTACTTTGAATTGTGCCAATGAATGAGGATTTTTTGTTTGATTTTTAGCTAAGGCTGACCTTTTGTCCCTGCCATTTAAGGGACTCCTTTCCAATTTCCAGTTATCACTAAGGATGTGTAGAGGGAATGACATCTTAATATCAAACACAATCTCAAAGTTGGAAGTAAGAGTATTTGTGTATCATAGACATTTGTTCTTAATCACAACACGGGGGCTTCCCTCATAGCTCAGTTGGTAAAGAATCCACCGGCAATGCAGGTGACCCGGGTTCAATTCCTGGGTCGGGAAGATCCCCCCTGGAGAAGGAAATGGCAACCCACTCCAGTATTCTTGCCTGGAGAATCTCATGTACAGAGAAGCCTGGCAGGCTACAAGACTTAGCAACTAAACCACCCTCACCAATCACAACATGGTTCTTAACATTATGGATAACAGAAATCAATTCAGGTTGCTTTTCAGGCTTAAACAATATTGTTGTCTTTTGGGGTTCTAGCACCTCCTTGTCTATACTTATTATCTCTTTTGCAGGAGCGGTGGTGGTGAGGAGTGTGAAGATGATGGGAGAATGTCTTCCAGAAACTGAACGACGACAAGGCTGCTGTCCTGTGGGGTCATATGGACTGCTGCAGGAGACTCCTCAACCACGACACCTAAACGAAAGGTCGCCATTTTAAACACAGAGCCAGGCACTTGGTTGATGCTCAACAGAGATGACTCGAGCCTCGGGGGCCCAACGACGTGCATAGGGGCTGCAAAGAAGTTGGAGACCCAGTCTTTGGGCCCTAAGGGATCACGGTCCACAACTGAAGACATGATTTCCACAGAGCAAGATTAAACGTTAACCTTGGCCATGAGATCCTTTGAGTCCCAGTAACTTGATTGCAGCGAAGCCTTGGTGACCTGAACCCTCCCCGCCCCCGCCCCAAACGCTAGGTCAGTCCCACGAGTGACGATGGCAAAGCCCAGCACGGCTTAAGTTATCACTGAAGCGCGGACGGGAGACCTTCTCCCACCAAGCG
>NW_011495072.1:3105941-3139712 GCF_000754665.1 Bison bison bison | reverse complement strand
TTAACTTAACCGGCCGCCGAGGAGGAGGAGGAGCCGGGCGGGGGCGGTCGACGCACCTCCCCTCCCCCAGCACACGCCGGGGCTTCTCAGAGGCCGCGGAGGAGGAAGTTCCGCTCTCTGACAGACCCGAGCGGTAGCAACAGCGGCCGCGGCTGGGAGGGCGCAGGTATTTTGGACGCGAATGCCCTTCGCGCCGACTGTCGAGGGGGCAGCGTCGGAGCTGTCGCCTGTCCTCGGAGCCGGGGGACAGGGTCGCGAGGCGCGGGCGTAGGAGCCCTCTTTTCTGCTTTTCACCCAGCGTCGCGCTGAGGCGGGAGACCTCTCCTCTCGGTTGGCCGACTTCCGAAGAGCCCCTTGTTTTTCAAGCACTGAGATTAAGAAATTCTCCAATCGAAGCATCAGAGGAGCCCAAGTGAACCTTCTACAACTCTGGGATCACGTCAGTCACCCTTTTGGGGCGGGAGACCACGCTGGAGCATCTCCCTGAGGTGCAGGAATGGAAGAGCCCACCTTGCATCCTTTCTGCGGTGTTGCTTGCCTCATCTACCCTTGGGAATGAAGAGGAGACTTGTAGTCACCCGGTGAGGTACCGAAAGCCAGATGGCAAAAGAAAATATCACAGGACTTAAACTAGTGATCGTTTTGGGGCCACACGCGTTTCTGCATGTAATTGAATGAGCGTGAAAGAGGTGCCCTATTGAAAAGCACAACAGTCCTTTAAGAGGAGAAAAATTGAATTTCCCCATTTTTGCCAAGATTCCGAAGACTGTTCAATGTATCGTACGTTTGATATAAGATGAGAACTTTATAAAATATTTTGCCCAAGAGCTTAAACGATGACTACCCCAGCGCTGCTGCCCCTCTCTGGACGAAGGATACCACCTCTGAACCTGGGGCCGCCGTCCTTCCCGCATCACAGGGCTACCTTGAGACTTTCTGAGAAGTTTATCCTCCTCCTTATTCTAAGTGCCTTCATCACCCTGTGTTTTGGAGCATTCTTCTTTCTTCCAGACTCTTCAAAACACAAACGCTTTGATCTGGGTTTGGAAGATGTGTTAATTCCTCATGTAGATGCCGGCAAAGGGGCGAAACACTCTGGAATCTTCCTGATCCATGGACCAGATGAACATAGACACAGGTTTGTTTATTTCAGAAGTTCTGGTATTAACGTTTGGCAGAGCGAGGTATGGTTTATTGCATCAGATCTGTTATTTTTTGGCAGTAAAATGTAGCTTTCCCTGAGTTGTGAGAGCTGTATTGTGATTTCACAACTAGTTAAATAGAGAACCACAAACTGGAAGGACTCCAGAGCCCCATCCAACGTCCAGCTCCTTCCTTTGATGTAGGAGGAACATTTGTGTTCAGGGGTGTTGGGTCTGATGTGAACAGCTGGGAGTGGAGGTATGAAAACTTAACTTGAAGAAATAGTGAAATAGGCCGTGCCTTCATTTATTAAGAAGGTGTTGCTTTATGTCATTGTGCCACCCTGTGAAATAGATCCGTGGAATCCTGACATGCTACGGATTTGTTGTCTCTCAAAGGGCCCTCGTTCTCTGGCTGGTAGTTAACCTCAGTAGTGAAGCTTAAGCATTTTAGTAGGACAAGCGCAGGTACAGTAGATGTATTTTGGTGCTCTGTGTGCAATCAGTTAAGTTAAAGATCTCACTGAATCTTAAGTCACTCACTTTCTGAGTCTTGTAGACAAGATTTGGTTATGTTTTTAAATATAATTTTGTTCTCACCTCCCCCCCCCCCCCCCCCATGTGGAAGGTAGTGTTTATCAAGTGACTCTTGAAATTTGCTTAATTTAAAGGGTTCACATTCTTTCCAGTCACTAAATCTGAAGTGAGCTCTTGGGAGAATATATCCAAATTAGGATAAAATGGGAGCTCTAGCTCTCTTTAAATCTTTTATTATATCAAAAGAAGAATCTGGGAAAGTAGTTTGCTTTCTTTAAACCTACAGTTTTGTTTTGTTCTTTTTTCCCCTGCTCCATCTTTCCCCCTTCTGCTCTATTTCTTAAATTAATTTTTGAGTATGTTTTAAATTAAAAAAAAAAAGGCTTATATTCTGTTCTCAATTGATGTTAGTTTTAACTTTTCCTCAAGCACAAAGTTTTTGAAAAACCTTGTGTTCAAATGTTATCCAAAATTAAATACTTTAGGAATATGTACTGTTGTAATGAGAGCTGATTTTTCCTTTTTCTCAGTCTAGTTCTTTGCTTGCTGTTTCTTTGACTTTTGGCTGAACCTTATGGAGTAGTTACTTCTAAAATTATTTCATACCATTCGTCTGTAGCCAAATTAATTTGAAATTTTTGCCATCATCTTCAACTTTTGTACTCTTTTCATTTGTTTATTTTCTCCTTTGCTGTTTGTGACTTGGAGAAAAATCTGATGCGATCTGTGAAATACGTTGCTGAAAAATTAACACTGAAAGTACTGCTTTCCTTGAAAACCTTATTTCCTGTGGTAATTCTAATGATTTTTTTTTTAAAGATGGTAAAACTGACTTCAGAGTTCTTTGAAGCCACAAATTAACATTATTTAACTCTCTTGTAGTTATTTGTCATATACTTAACAGTTTCCTTTATAGTTTAAATCGGTTTAAAAGTTAAGAAATGTGGCACATTCTAGTTTAAAAATGTTCACATAGAAAAATTCTGTTAAGGGGAGTTTAAATTTCAAATTTGAATGAAAATACATATATGTGCAATATGTGCATTTTTTCCACATCTTAAAAACCTATTTAAATCTGTTAAAACAAGAACTCTTAAATTTATATAGCCCTTGAATACATATGCTTTTTGTTTTGCTGTGCAAAACTGTTGGATTTCTGAGTTTGGAGTGAGAGATTGGTTATTGAGTTCTCTTAATAAGGTATGGCGAGTGAGCCATATCTTAGGTTTTGGATAGTAAGAGTCTGGATGACAAATCATTTATATGAGACACTTATTCAAATCTGTTTGGTTCTTGAGTTTTGGAAAGCACGAATTGGAATAGAGTTCAGGTCTTAAAGGATCCCTTTATTATCTCTGAGCATATTTTATGTGGTAGTTTATTTTTATATTGATTGTCACCATATCTGAAAACAGTGTATAGTTATAAGTAATTTTTTTAATTTGAGCAACAAAATACATTCCAAATAATATATCATTCAAATAATCAGATTTCAATGTAAAATATGAAACATTAATGTATAAACATTAGCGTTGTTGTTCAGTAACTTGGTTGTGTCCAAGTCTTGGCCACCCCATGGACTACAGCACCAGGCTTTTCTGTGACTGTCTCCAACAGTTTGCTCAAACTCATGTCCGTTGAGTTGATGATGCCATCCAACCATCTCATCCTCTGTCTGTTAAAATGATGTCTCTCTGAATTAACATTAACATATTCAAAAGTAATTCAGGAAGATGATATTTTTTTAACAGATACTTTTGGTACTAAGTTCATGCCTATTTTGGATGTGGTCAAAGGATCATCTTTCTTAGTTGAGAAAATACAAATGATGATTTATCTTAATTTTGTGTGTGTGGAGAAGAGTGTAGGATAGAGTGATGAGGAGCCTTACTTTAATGGAGAAGTAATGAGAAATAAATCTTGGCCATTATTTCTTATTCACAGTATTTAGCGGATACTTGTTGAATTGGCTTTTCTTGATTACTTAAGTTTAGTGTAGTAGTTTGGTGCTTAAGCTCTGGAGTCAGACTGCATGGATTCATACCCTACTTTTTCATTGATTAGATATGTGATTTGGAACAGATTTTCAAACTCTGTGCCTTAGTTGCTTCCTCTGGATTACAGATTGTTATATTGAACGAGATTTAGTGCATGCAAAGTGCTCAGTGTAGTTCCTAGCATTTAGTAAATGCTCAGTAAATAGTAACAATTATTAATAATTATATTTTGAGTATTTTAATTCTGAGTCTACTTACATGTACCTTTAAATATTGTACATGTTTCTGAAAAGTTGGGTGCAGATTAATTTTTAAAAGTGCACCAGAACCTTATTATCTAAAGGAATATTTTATCATCAAATTATTTAGCAATAAATGTGTATTGCATGTCTGCTGTGTATTGGGCCCTGCTTTTATGGCACTTCCCACCTAGGGGGAGGGGAGGGAAGGGATGACAAACATTAAATGAACAAATTTATTTTTTGGGTGTGATGAGTGTTACGAGATACATTCAGTGTTGTCAGAGCACAGAATGATGTGAGTTAGCCTGTGGAATGGGGGATAGGCAGTGGGAGCAGGGAAGGCTTTTTGAGGAAACAACTGCTCAGAAGCATACAAGTAGGAGATTGCTAAGTCAGGTAGAGTTGTGGGGGAAAAAAAGATCAAAGCAGAGAATATGACATATGTGAGAGCCCTCAGTAGTATTACTGTCGAACCCAAGTTCATGTGCCTGATGCACAATGAGGCCGAACAAACGTTAAGAGTTTGCAGTGGAGAAAAGTTTACTGCAAGGGCCAAGCGAAGAGGATGGGGCAACTCATGCTCCAAAGACTCAAACTGCCTGGTAATTTTCAGGGAAGAGTTTTATAGGCAAAAGTGCTGGGGAGAGGGCTGCAGGTTGTGTGACTTCCTCTTAATCTGTTGGTGGTGAGGTAACAGGGTGGTGTTCTAGGAATCTGTCATCAGCCTTCTGATTCCAACCAATTAGGGTTGGAGCCAGAACATGCTTGTGTTCAGCCTGAAGATACCGTCTTCCACCTGGATGGAGGCCCTACTTCCTGTCAGAACTGGGAGATTTGTGTCATATTATGCACCTCCCTGAGGAGGATCACTGCTGTGTTGTTTCTTTCTGCTGTTCCCTCACTTCCCTGGTTAGTAACTGAATCTGCCCTGTGGACTTAGGAAAGGTCATGGAGGTGAAAAGCCTTTTTCCTACAAACAAGGAATGGGACACTGAAAAGGGTTTTGTGCCCTGGAGGGCTGTGCAGGATCCTGGTTGGTTTCAGCATTGTTGAGGATCTGAGAAATACTCAGTGTGGCTCGTATGGCTCATATAGAGATTAGTGGTGTGGGGCTAGGTGAAGAGACTAGGTGAGGAGTCATATTCGGCTTCCTTATTGTTTGAAAAGTTTGAATGAGTTGCCAGCATTGACATATGAGGGAAATTTCACACAAAGTCTGGATTTCGAAGTTCTCTTGAAAAAGTAGAGGATATAGCAACATCCAAGTCTGTATTTTCAGATGGCAGTGCTCAGCTGGATCCAGGCAGCTGCTGCTCCCTCTAGAGGGGCATTGGCTCCTCATTTTGTGCCACTCAGTTAAGTTGCCAGATAAGTAAATTTAATGAATCAATATTTAACCTGGTTGTTGTTGAGTTCGGAATCCCTAGGCAGAATTCTGTAGTTTTTAGTCAAGTATTCTGATCTTAAGTACTGTGGGAAGTCATTGAAGAGTTTTCTTTGAAGCAAGGGACTGTCATTGTCAGTCAGTATTTAAAAAATATAAACAGTCACTTTGGTTACAGTGTAAACACTGGGTTGGAGGGGAACAGGAGGAAGTGTAGTGAAATCAGTTAGGAGAGCATAAGTCACAGAGAATATTGGCTTAGACCACAGTGGTGAAAGTGGAGGAGAGAAATTAGTGGAGAAAAGCACTTGATTCAACAGACATTCAAACTGTTAAGTTGTGTGGAAATTGGTGGTTGGTTGAGTATGGAGTCTAAAGGAGGAGGAGGAGGTAGTCTCAGGTAACTGTTTCTAAGTGACATGGTTGTGGATTGCTAAGAAATATACACTATATTTAACTAATACTTTATATAATTGATATTACATGAATTTAAGATAAAGTGTTTTCCTGAGAAAACCTATGTGTTCCCTCCCATTAAATGGTTCATAAATAATACAGAGTTTTCAAACAATATATACTTTGCAGATGATAATGACATAGAATGTATCATTTGATGTTCATGATACATGTTTAGCATCTGTGATTTTAAAGTAACCAAAACATTTAGCTAGTGGTTATAGTATACATGAAATATTATAAATACACACAGATATACATAAAGTATCATGTTCATAATTTGTGTGCATAACAGACCCATCTAATAAGAATTTTACTTATTAATTTTCACTTTTGACACTGACATTTGTTTTATATGTTGGCATTATATAAATGGGCTTTGTGTTTTTATTTTTTGAAATATTTATTTGAACTACCAATAAATTTCATCCTCCAGTCAAAATTTGCAAGTATAAATTGAATTCTTGGGGTTGGGTGTATGTTAACTTCTGATAGTTTGCTCAAAAGGAAAGATTTGGAGTCAGAAGGACTTAAAGTTGCATCTTGGTTTTACTAACTAGCTGTGTGACATTGTACTAGACAGAATCACTTTAAACCTGTGTGACATTGTACTAGACAGAATCACTTTAAACCTGTGTTGGGCAATATCGTAGTCACTAGAGTCCTGTGGCTTTTGAACGTGACATGTGGCTAGTCCAGATTGTAGCATGCTGTAATGAGAGTTCCTCAAGTTTTTCATGTTATGTTTGTATTTTTGGCTTGATTCACTTTTCTTTTCTGTTGCAGGAGTAGAGATTTTATATCTCACCATTATGAGTTTAGCTTTCTTAGTACCTTTTCTCATCTCATCTCCCATACCTCCTCTCCCTGCATCCTATTCTTTATTTAGGGCTTACTGCTTCTGTTTTAGAGAGGTTGCACATTTATTTTATCCTGTATGTCCTCTGGGTTTTCCCTTGTAATATATTTCCCTAATTGTCTTGTGGTTATTTTTCCTACTTCCTTTTTTTTTGGCTGTTGTTCGGTCTCTCAGTCGTGTCTGACTCCTTGAGACCCCGTGGACTGCAGCATGCCAGGCTTCCCTGTCTATCATCAAATCCCGGATCTTGTTCACACTTATGTCCATTGAATCGGTGAAGCCATCCAACCATCTTGTCTCCTCCTTCTGCCTTCAATCTTTCCCAGCGTTAGGGTCTTCTCTAATGAATCGGCTCTTCACATCAGGTGGCCAAAGTATTGGAGCTTCAGCTTCAGCATCAGTCCTTCCAATGAATATTCAAGATTGATTTTCTATAGGATTGACTGGTTGGATCTCATTGCAGTCCAAGGGACTCTCAAGAATCTACTCTCAAGAATCTTTTGAATCTGCAGTTCAAAAGCAGCAATTCTTCGGCGTTCACCTTCTTTATGGTCCATCCATGTGTGACTACTGGAAAAACTTTAGCTTTGGCTATTTGGACCTTTGTTGGCAAAGTAATGTCTCTGCTTTTTAATATGCTGTCTAGGTTTGACATAGCTTTTATTTCAAGGAGCAAGCGTCTTTTAATTTCATGGCTGCAGTCACCATCTGCAGTGATTTTGGAGCCCAAGAAAATAGTCTGTCACTGTTTGCGTTGTTTCCCCATGTATTTGCCATGAAATGATGGGACTGGGTGCCATGATCTTCATTTTTTAATTGTTGAGTTATAAGCCAGCTTTTTCACTCTCCTCTTTCATTTTCATCAAGAGGCTCTTTAGTTCCTCTTTGCTTTCTGTCATAAGGGTGGCATATCTGCATATCTAAGGTTATTGATATTTCTTCTGGCAATCTTAATTCCAGCTTCTGCTTCATCCAGCCTGGCATTTCACATGATGTACTCTGCATATAAGTTAAATAAGCAAGGTGACAATATATAGCCTTGACGTGTTCTTTTTCCACTTTGGAACCAGTCCGTTGTTCTGTGTCCTGTTCTAACTGTTGCTTCTTGAGCTGCATACAGGTTTCTCAGGAGGCAGGTCAGGTGGTCTGGTATTGCCATCTCTTGAAGAATTTTCCACAGTTGTGATCCACACAGTCAAAGGCTTTAGCATAGTCAATGAAGCAGAAGTACATGTTCTTCTGGAATTCTCTTGGTTTTTCTGTGATCCAATGGATGTTGGCAATTTGATCTCTGGTTCTTCTGTCTTTCCTAAATCCAGCTTGAACATGTGGAAGTTCATGGTTCACGTATTGTTGAAGCCTGGCTTGGATAATTTTGAGCATTCCTTTTACTAGCGTGTGAGATGAGTGCAATTGTGCAGTAATTTGAACTTTCTTTGGCAGTGCCTTTCCTTGGGATTGGAATGAATTCTGACCTTTCCCAGTCCTGTGGCCAGTGGCAGAATTTTCTAAATTTGCTGGCATATTGAATGTAACACTTTAACAGCATCCAGCATCATCTCTTAGGATTTGAAGTAGCTCAGCTGGAATTCCATCACCTCCACTAGCTTTGTTTGTAGTGATGCTTCCTAAGGCCCACTTCCCTTTACTCAGATGTGAATAAGGTAAGATCAGTTTATACTGGACATTTATCAATAATCTGTGGTATAGATGTCTTTGATGCTTTTTTTTTTGGATCTGCTTATATATTGAGTGAATACTTGTTTGAGCTCCATAGTTGGAGGACAGAGTGATTTATGTAGCTTTCAGTCTCTTTTCTTCTGTTCTAATATCTTTAGTCCTCTCAACTTGTAGCACTAGAGTAGATTTCACAATTTTGGGTACAGTTGACATCATAGACAGCTACTGAAATTCTTCTTGTTCTCTTACCAGCTAGAATACAGTGTTTCATTCTGTTTCCCCTATCCTCCAGGAGTTGTTCTCTGATATAGCCTAGCTAGGTAGATAATAAGGAAAGAATTGGGAAGATACTGTGGGGAAGGCAAGTTGAACAGTGCTCTGACGACATGAAGGTTTCTATCCCATTTTATGATTAGGTCTCTGTGATAAGTTACAGTTGGGGTAGTGTAGTTTGGACATTTTTTGTTTAATGAGTAAGATATGGTTATAAATTACTGAAAAATTCTTCCAGATTCTGACATAATGGCTCTTATTTCTTTGATAGCCTGAGTTTTATTCTCTTCTGCATCTTTCCTAAGTATTAATAGTATACTGTATTTTGGGGCTGCTTACCAGATGACATTTGTGTACTCTTATTTAGAATCTAATTTTGATCCTAAGCAAAGTGACAGTGACTTTGCTTTTACATTATAAAATCACTGTTATAAAATGAGTATGTTTTTCATTTTTCTCAGAAATGAAAAAAGAACTAGTATGGTGTGATTAAAATGCAGAATGCCAAGGTGTAAGTCCTGATTTTCATGTTGGTCAGCATGTACTAGAAATTGCTTGCTGTTCAGTGCCCCAGAAGTTGAATGTTAATAAGTAAGCATTATTTATTAGATGAAGTTAAATGTTTTAAGGAAATAAAATTTGTTCAAATATAGTTTATTTGCTTTAAGCTGTAATAACCATTCCAAAATCTCTTTTGGGTTTTATAACAAGTGTTTTAGGCTTATGAAATGTTTATTTACTCTTATTTATTAATACTTCTTTTGATTTTTCTTACTAATAGATCAAACATACAATCTCAGAATATTCCTTCCATATTATGAATATTTACATAGACTTATGTAGCTTATGTAGCATCTATAATATTAATATGTAGTCTAAGATTAGATTTTGTCATTATTTAATATTATAAATCTGTGCTTGAATTACTTTGATTTGCCTTTAATTTTATTTTGTAATAGTGCTCTCTGATCTGCAGCTTTCTGGTTAATATTAATTTACCCATTAACATCTGAGATTGCCAACACCCAAGAATGAGTGACTTTCACTTTCACAGACAAATTTATTCCTTTACTGTTCCTGCCTTTGGGTTGTCTTTTTCCCATGTACTTTTATCTTTCTCCTATATTGTCTGTGATTGCATGTTTACAGTCATTTGCTTACTTGTTGCTCCCAACAGAACATGGGTTCCTTGTGAACAGATGATTGTCTTTTAATTATTTTTGTCTCTCCAATGCTTAATGTTCATTTGACCCTTAATGAAAGTGTATATATATTAAAAAAATTGAATTGTAGTTGATTTACAGTGTTGTATTAGTTTAGTTTCTGGTGTACAGCAAAGTGATTCAGTTATATATATATATACTTTTCTATTATGGTTTATTACAGTATATTGAATATAGGTCCCTGTGCTAGACAGTAGGGACATTTTGTTTATCTATTTTATATATAGTAGTTTGTATCTGCTAATCCCAAACGGTAAGTTTGTTTTCCATGTCTGTGAGTCTGTTTCTGTTTCATATATAAGTTCATTTGTATCATATTTTAGATTCCACATATAAGTGATATCATATCTTTCTCTTTCTGACTTACTTCACTTGGTATGATAGTCTCTAGGTCCATCCATGTTGCTGCAAATGGCATTATTTCACTGTATTTTATGGGTTAATAATATTCCACTATGAAAATATGCAACATCTTTTTTATCCATTCATCTTTTGATGGACAGTTTAGGTTGGCTCCATGTTTGGCTGTTGTAAACAGTGGTATTGTGAACGTAGGGGTCCATGTATCTTTTCAAGTTAGAATTTATACATGCCTAGGAACGGGATTGCTGAATCATATGGCATCTCTAATTTTAGTTTTTTAAGGAACCTCCATACTGTTCTTCATAATGGCTGCATCAGTTTACATACCCACTGACAGGACAGGAAGTTTCCCTTTTCTCTCTTTCTAACATTTGTTATTTGTAGATTTTTAAGTGAGGTGGTACATCATTGTAGTTTTGATTTGCATTTCTCTAATAATTAGTGATGTTGAGCTTTTTTCATATGTCTGTTGGCATCTATATGTCTTGGAGAAATGCCTGTTTAGGTCATCAACCCATTTTTTGATTGGGTTGTTAGAATTCTGAGTTATATAAGCTGTTTGTATATTTTGAGATTGAAGCCCTTGTCCATTGCATCATATGCAAATATTTCTCCTAGTCAGTAGGTTGTCTTTTTGTTTTGTTGAAGGTTTCCTTTGCTCTGCAAAAGTTTGTTAGTTTGATTGGGTCTCCTTTATTTTTGCTTTTATTTCTATTGCCTTGGGAGACTGACTTAAGAAAACTTTGCTACAATTTATGTCAGAAAATGCTTTGCCTGTGTTCTTTTATAGGAGTTTTATGGTATTATGTGTTATGTTTAAGTCTTTAAGCCATTTTGAGTTTGTATAGTGTGAAGATGTGTTCAAACTTCATTGATTTACATGCAGTTGTACATCTTTTCCAGTATCGCTTCCTGAAGAGACTATCTTCTCTGTTGTATTTTCTTGTCTCATTTGTTGAAAATTAATTGACCAGAGGTGTGTGGGTTTATTTCTGGGCTTTCTATTCTGTTCCATTGATCCATATGTCTGTTTTTTGTGCCAGTACCGTGCTTTTTTCCCACCTTTTTGGCCACGCCACCTGGCATGTGGGATCTTAGTTCCCTAATCAGGGATTGAACCCTGCCACGGCAGTAAAAACACTGAGTCCTAACCACTGGACTGCCAGGAAATTTCCAAATCCACACTGTTTTGATTGCTGTAGTTTTGTAGTATTGTTGGAAGTCTAGGAGACTTATGCTTCCAGCTTTATTCTTTTCTTTAGGATTGCCTTGGCAATTCTGGGTCTTTTATGGTTCCATATAGATTTTAGGATTATTTGTTCTAGTTCCATGAAAAAGTCATGGATAATTTGATCAGATCAGATCAGTCGCTCAGTCGTGTCCGACTCTTTGCGACCCCATGAATCACAACACGCCAGGCCTCCCTATCCATCACCAACTCCCGGAGTTCACTGAGACTCACGTCCATCGAGTCAGTGATGCCATCCAGCCATAGGGATCATATTAAATCTGTAGATTGCTTTGGGTAGTATGGCCATTAGTTAAAATGGCCATACTACCCAATTCTACTACTACTACTCAATTCATACTACTAATTCTTCCAATCCAAAAGCATGGGGTAGTTTTCTATCTTTTAAAATCATCTTCAGTTGCTTTTATCAGTGTTTTATAGTTCTCAGCATATAAATCTTTCTCCGGTTTGGTCAGGCTTACTTCTAAGTGTGTGTGTGTGTATATATATATATATATATATGTATATGCAGTTTTAAAAGGTATTGGTTTTTAATTTTTCTTTCTGATATTTCATTGTTAGTATGAAGAAACTGATTTCTATATATTAATGTTGCATCCTGTTCCCTTGCTGAATTTATTAGTGCTAGTAGTTTTATTGTTGAGTCTTTAAGATTTTCTGTATATAGTGTCATCTCATCTGCATATAATGACAATTTTACCTGTTGTCTTCCCATTTGGATACCTTTCTTTCTTTTTATTGTATGATTGCTATGACTAGGACTTCTGATACTAGAAGTGGGCATCTTTGTTTTATCCGGAATTTTAGCAGGAAGGCTTTCAGCTTTTCACTATTGAATATTATGTTAACTGTAGATTTGTCGTAGAAGAAAGTGTTAGTCGCTCAGTCATGTCTGATTCTCCAGACAAGAATACTGGAGTGGGTTGTCATCTCCTTCTCCAGGGGATCTTCCCGACCCAGGGATCAAACCCAGGTCTCCTGCATTGCAAGCACATTCTTTACCATCTGAGCTCCCAGGGAAGTCTAGATTTGTCATAAATACGCTGAGAATGTATTAATAAATGCTGTTATGTTGAGATACACTTTCTTTATACTCACTTTGGTAAGAGTTTTTATTCATAAATGGATGTTGAATTTAACAAATGCTTTTTCTGCATCTGTTGAGATGACCATGTGATTTTTGTCTTTTCTTTTATTGATATGGTGTATCATGTTGTTTGATTTGTGTATTTTGCACCATCCTCATGACCCTGGGATGAATCCAGTGTGTTCATGGTGTATGATCTTTTTATGTCTTACTGAATTTGGTTTGCTAATATTTTGTTGAGAATTTTTGCATCTGTATTCATCAAGGATACTGTCCTATAGTTTTTTTTCTTGGTGTTGCTTTGTCAGGTTTTGGTATCAGGATGATGATGGTGGCCACATAGAATGACTGTGGGAGTGTTTCCTCCTCTTCAGTCAGGAAGTAGAGAAGGATCAGTATAAGTTCTTCTTTGTATGTTTGGTAGAATTCCCCATTGAAGCCATCCAGAATAGTATGTATCTTGAATAAATGATGTCCATGGCGAGGTGACGAATTCTGCAAAAGGAGATATAAACAATGTAAGACAATATTGAGAGATAAGATGCAAAAGTAGGATGAATAATGTCTTAAAGTGAAGACAATGTTTAATAGAGGCCCTTTATTAAAAATAATTAAAAAAAACTTGCAAATTATTCACTTTGGCCCTCTCTAGAAAATACTTATCCATACACGTGTATCTAAGTTATTTTGGATGCCCTTACATTGAATTTTTCCTTCTTTAGGAAAAAAAGAGAAAATAATAGTATGTGATGAATATTTTCACATATTTAGCATTTATTCTTTACATCAGACCTGTAAGTTAGGTATTACTAACCTTATTTTTACAGATATAGTGATCATGACAGTGTTGGAAGTTGGTATCACAGAAACTAAACATCTATATGAAATCTATAGTACATGGTAAACATTGATTTAATTGATTAACTGGGCAAATGTTATGTTTACTATTGTTTGAAAGTTATGAAAAGTATTTAAATTATGGTTTAGGCTGGCTAGGTAAATCATTTTGCTCTTTTATTTTTCATAACTGTGCATGTTCTGTCAGAAAAGTTTATTTAGATTACCATTAAATTTTTGCTGGAATTTTTTCCTTTTAGAACACAGTTAAAATAAAGCATGGATGAAGGTTTATATACAGATTGGCTTTTAGGATTTATTATAAAGGGAAAATCTCCTTTAAAGGCATTCATTCCAATATCTATCTCGGAATTTTATGTAGTCCAGAACGAAGACATCATTGTATATTTAAAAGGGCAGTGGGCTCAGTGTTAAGAGATAGGGGCTCTAGTTTCAGTGTTGTCCTTACTTACTGGATGTATTTCTTTGAGCTCTTTAACTTCTTTGTGCCTTGTTTATCAAATGAAGGAATTGATTGAACCTTCAAAGATTCCTTCCAGCTCATGCATATGAAATACCAGTAATTTTATGAAGTGGGGACCGAAGAATGCGTAGTAATTTAGTTCAAGGCATGACAAATACTTTGAAAATAAGGTGCATTCTGAGTAGGAATTAGTGTTATTTCTATCTATAAAAATTAAGGTTTGAAAAATAATTTTATAAAGGTCTAATTCATTTATAGATATTATGGTTTTTTTTATAATGAAATGTGTGCCAGTTTAAAGAGTATAAATGACTGAAATGGTGTTTTTATGCATTATTTCGCATAAGTTTAAAAGTATAACTTACTGAACATTTTTTTACACCAGCCTGAAGGTAATTGGTGTATTTACAAAAGTATTTCCAGATGTCATTTTTGAGCTCAGTTAACAGTTACATATAAAGTTTTATATAACCATTTAATTTGTTATATAAAACTTTAGGATAGATTCTATGGAAGGCAAGAGTTCTTGAATAATTCAGGCCTCAGACCCTGTAGGGCTCTTATTACCCCAGTGCAGAATTTTCTTTGAGATAATAATTTCCTAACCTTAATGTGGAAAGATGCCATTGAAAGTGTCTGTTCTTTTGTCTTCCATATCAATAGGAACTTTAGAGATAAGTTATATAGTTTTAAAAAAGAAAGGATATGATGTAATCTGGTGCAAAGAAAAACATGTGTCTCGTTTTTCTTTTTACTTTTTGACATTTACATATTTATGGTATCAACTGCTATTACTTGTGCAGATCTCTTGGCCTCTCCCTAGTGATAACATATTTCATTTATTCAGCAAGTGGTTTTTTTAATTTAGGATGCACCAAGCATTATACTAAGTATTGGGGTTCAGTTCAGTTCAGTTCAGTCGCTCAGTCGTGTCCGACTCTTTGCGACCCCATGAATCGCAGCACGCCAGGCCTCCCTGTCCATCACCAACTCCCAGAGTTCACTCAAACTCATGTCATTCGAGTTGGTGATGCCATCCAGCCATCTCATCCTCTGTCGTCCCCTTCTCCTGCCCCCAATCTCTCCCAGCATCAGAGTCTTTTCCAATGAGTCAACTCTTCGCAGAGGTGGCCAAAGTACTGGAGTTTCAGCTTTAGCATCATTCCTTCCAAAGAACACTCAGGACTGATCTCTTTCAGAATGGACTGGTTGGATCTCCTTGCAGTCCAAGGGACTCTCAAGAGTCTTCTCCAACACCACAGTTCAAAAGCATCAATTCTTTGGTGCTCAGCTTTCTTTACAGTCCAACTCTCACATCCGTACATGACTACTAGAAAAACCATAGCCTTGACTAGACGGACCTTTGTTGGCAAAGTAATGTCTCTGCTTTTGAATACGCTGTCTAGGTTAGTCATAACTTTTCTTCCAAGGAGTAAGTGTCTTTTAATTTCATGGCTACAATCACCATCTGCAGTGATTTTGGAGCCCCCCAAAATAAAATCTGACACTGTTTCCACTGTTTCCCCATCTATTTCCCATGAAGTGATGGGACCAGATGCCATGATCTTAGTTTACTGAATGTTGAGCTTTAAGCCAACTTTTTCACTCTTTTCTTTCACTTTCATCAAGAGGCTTTTGAGTTCCTCTTCACTTTCTGCCATAAGGGTGGTGTCATCTGCATATCTGAGGTTATTGAGATTTCTCCCTGCAATCTTGATTCCAGCTTGTGCTTCTTACCGCCCAGCATTTCTCATGATGTACTCTGCATAGAAGTTAAATAAACAGGGTGACAATATACAACCTTGACGTATTCCTTTTCCTATTTGGAACCAGTCTGTTGTTCCATGTCCCGTTCTAACTGTTGCTTCCTGACCTGAATACAGGTTTCTCAAGAGGCAGGTCAGGTGGTCTGGTATTCCCATCTCTTTCAGAATTTTCCACAGTTTCTTGTGATCCACACAGTCAAAGGCTTTGGCATAGTCAATAAAACAGAAGTATTGGGGTTATTGGAGAATATTATAGAAGATAAACTTTTAGTTGGACACTACTGAAAATGTTCAACCTGAGATTCACATCTTAACATTGTCTTCAAGCATAAATTATCTCTGGAGTCAGATTCTAGGGATCTTAAGATACTTTTTCACCTAGGTGAGGCTCAGGTATGCATTTAGGTCATTGTTATTTTTTGAGAGTTCAGATAAGTAGTTGTCTTTTTTCCTTTCTTTTTTCTCCTAATGAACATTTGTGTCATTAATTTATGCATTTCTGGCATATGGACTGGGTTATCTGGAAGTGAGGTGAAGTGTTCTGAAGCTTTTTTCAGTAAGGAACCAGACCCTGTCATCTAAAAAAGTATGCCAATCATTGTGCTAAATTGAGATCTCACACAATTATATATCTTCAGGTATCTAAAACTATATATATATAGCTGTATAGAGTTATATTCATAAGTCTATTTAAAATGTTTATGTATGTACATGACTTCTTCCATTACTTTGCAGTAAGGTGGCATCTGATATAAAGTTTATATCTTTTTGGTGTGTATAAATAAATATAAATTATTTTTCTATTAATTTGTGATACTGTTAATCAACATTTACCTTTTCATGAGCTGGGGTTTTTTTTCCTCTACTTAAAAAGATTGTTTATATCGAGGGGCAGTGTATATTGAGCAGGGTGGCTCCACTTGCACTTACACTGTTGGTGAAGGTGTAAAGTAATAGAATTTTTATAATGAACAATTTAGTAATCAATTAATTTAATAAATACCAATCAATTTAAAGTACATATTCTTTGATTTAGAAATTCTTCTAAGAACTAATCCTAGTAAATCTTTACATCAGTGCACAAAGAAATGTTTAAGAATGTATCCCAAGGATTTCCCTGGTGGTCCGGTGGCTGGGACTCTGTGCTCCCAATGAGGGGGTCCAGGGTTTGATCCTTGGTCAGGGAACTATAATAGATCCCACATGCTGCAATTAAGAGATCACATGCTACAACTAAAAAATCCTGAGCACTGCAACTAAGATCCAGCAACCCCAATAAGTAAATAAACAAATACTAAAAAAATAAATAAATAAAAAGATAATAAAAGATAATGTATCCCACAGTATACAGAGTTCTTTTTTTCTTTAAACCCCCATGGATCTTTCTGATTACTCCCTAAAGTAACCACCATTTGAAGTCTTACAGTATGTTTTGATATCAGGTATAAGTCCTCTCATTCTTTTTTGTTTGTTATAAGCATACATAAAAGTCTTTTAACAGCTAACATTGTCACTGTAGCCACTGTTTCAGATCTTGACATTTTTCTGTTTTAGCTGAAGATTACCCTTCTTGAGATAAACCTCTATTCTGAGTTTTGATACTGTCTTTCTCAATACATGGTTTTATAATTATGCTCCATATATATTGATATGTTATATATACAAACAATTGTAAAATATATAATTATATTCTGCATGCTCTTAAACATTGTATATCTCCTTCAGCAAATTTTTTTAATTCAACATTTAAAAAATGATTTATATATATTATCATATCGGGCTCTGGTTCAATTATTCACTTAGATATTCTATTGTATGACTAAACCTCAGATTATTTACATATGCCCCTGTTGATAGATTTTTTTTTTATGTTAATTCCGTATTCTAACTGCAGAAGCATTCTTGTACATGTGTACTTGGGCACATGTGTTTTTTCCTCCAAGGTAAAAGCTTAGTAATACAATTATTGAGTTGTAAATTATATGCATCATTGACTGCATGTTTTGCTGCTAAGTTAGTCTCTAAAGGGCTTGTACCAATTTACCTCCCACTTGCATCTTTGTAAACCATGGCTTTGTTAAATTTTAGAAATCTTTAGCAATTTGATACAAATTTTAGTTTTTATTTCTTGATTACTAGTAAGATGGAATTTTTTTAAAACATATTTATTGATTGCTTGAGTTTCCTAGTCTTTGAGTTGCTTGTTCACTTTTTTGGCCAATTTTTCTTTGAGATTGTTCTTCTTCTTACTCATTTGTAGGAGTTATTTATATATTCTAGATGAATTCTTCATTACTTATATGCATTAAAGATAAATTCTTGCAATGGATGTCTGATTTTCATGCTTTGTTTATTTTTATACTCCAGTTTTATAGAAGTTTTAAATTTTAATGCAGTTGATATTTTTCCTTTATGATATTTTGCTTTTTGGATTTTTATGTAGTTAGTGTCGTGTCCCACTCTTTGTGACTCCATGGACTGCAACACGCCAGGCTTCCCTGTCCTTCATCATCTCCCAGAGCTTGCTCAAACTCATGTCCATTGAGTCAATGATGCCATCCAACCATCTCATTGATAATAATTTTTCATATTATTATCCTTGTTTCTGGTTTCTCTATGTCCTTCTGTATATTTGTTTAACTAGCATAGCATTCTGTTTAAATAATAGAAACCAACCTGGCTGCATACCAGGAGGTAAGGAGCTGGTGAGCAAGTGAAGCTTCATCTGGGACTCCCTATTGCTTTTTGCATTACCACCTGAACCATCCTTCCCCCTCACCGCTGCACTACCCCAGTCCATGGAAAAATTGTCTTCCATGGAGGAGCCTGGGTGCCGCAGTCCCTGATGCCAAAAAGATTGGGGACTGCATTTAAGAGGCTGCCTTTGCTCCATCGTGTATTCTTGCCTCTTTTGTCAAAGATAAGGTGCCCATAGGTATGTGGGTTTATCTCTGGGCTTTATATCTTGTTCCTTTGGTCTATATTTCTGTTTCTGTGTCAAAATACAATATTGTCTTTATGACTGTAGCTTTGTAGTGTACCCTGAAGTCAGAAAGATTGATTCCTCCAGCTCTGTTTTTCATCTCAAGAATGCTTTGGGTATTAGGAGTCTTCTGTGTTTCCATCAGGTATTCTCTTTTCAATTAGGAATTCTTTAATGGCTTGCTTTGCCCTTCAGTTGCAAAACAAACTTTATTCATGGTTGAACTTTTCTTCTCTGGTTTTCTTACCATGCCCAGTCTGTTCTACACTACTGCACCTTCTCCACTCTGCACACTATATTCTAGTGGTCATACCAACTTATTTCCTAACTGATATATTGTTTTGTTTCTTCTTTGTACACTATCACTTCTATCTAGTATGCCCTTGTTTTCTTGCTCTGCCTGGCAAATTTGCTTTTTTCTCCTTTTAATTTCTATTTGAAGAGTATGCCTTTCTAATGCTGTTTTCCTATGTAAATCTATTTTCAAGTCATGCTCATGTTGTTGTTCAGTCGCTCAGTCACGTCTGACTCTTTGTGACCCCATGGACTGCAGCACCCCAGGCTCCTCTGTTCTCCACTGTCTCCTGGAGTTTGCTCAGATTCATGTCCATTGAGTTGGTGATACTGTCTAACCATCTCATCCTCTGCTGCTCCCTTCTCCTTTTACTTCAGTTTTTCCTGGCATCAGAGTCTTTTCCAGTAGGTTGGCTCTTTGCATCAGGTGGCCAAAGTATTGGAGCTTTAGCAATAGCCCTTCCAATGAATATTCAGGATTGATTTCCTTCAGGATTGACTGATTTGATCTCCTTGCAATCCAGGGGACTCTCAAGAGTCTTCTCCAGCACCACGATTTGAAAGCATCAATTCTTTGGCGCTCAGCCTTCTTTATGATCCAACTCTCACATCTGTGCATGACTACTGGACCATAGTTTTGACTATATGGACCTTTATTGGCAAAGTGATGTCTCTGTTTTTAATACACTGTCTATGTTTGTCATAGCTTTTCTTCCAAGGAGCAAGCATCTTTTAATTTGATGGCTGCAGCCTCTCTCCACAGTGATTTTGGAGTTCAAGATGTTAAAATCTGTTGCTGCTTTCACTTTTTACCCTTCTATTTGCCATGAAGTGATGGAACCGGATGACGTGATATTCATGTTTTGAATGTTGAGTTTTAAGCCAGCTTTTTCACTCTCCTTTTCACCCTCTTCAAGAGGCTTTTTAGTTCTTCTTCACTTTCTTCACACCTTAGGTTGTTGATATTTCTCCTGGCAATCTTGATTCCTACTTGTGATTCATCCCGCCTGGCATTTTGCATAATGTATTCTGCATATAACTTAAATAAGTAGGGTGACAATATACAGCCTTGTCTTACTCCTTTCTCAAATTTGAACCAGTCAGTTGTTCCATGTCTGGTTTTAGCTGTTGCTTCTTGACCCACATACAGGTTTCTCAGGTGATAGATAAGGTGGTTTGGTAGTCCCATCTCTTGAAGAATTTTCCAGTTTGTTATGATCCACACAGTCAAAGGCTTTAGGGTAGTCAGTGAAGCATACGTAGATGTTTTTCTGGAATTCCCTTGCTTTCTCAGCTATCCAATAAACATTGGCAATTTGATCTGTGGTTTCTCTGCCTCTTCTAAACCCAGCTTGTACATCTGGAAGTTCTTAGTTCATGTACTGCTGAAGCCTTGTTTGAAGGATTTTGAGCATAACCTTGTTGGCATGTAAAATGAGCACATTTGTACAGTAGTTTGAAATGTGTTCAGTTCAGTTCAGTCACTCAGTCGTGTCCGAGTCTTTGCAACCCCATGAACTGCAGCACGCCAGGCCTTCCTGTCCATCACCAACTCCCGGAGTCCACCCAGACCCATGTCCATTGAGTCTGCGATGCCATCCAACCATCTCATCCTCTGTTGTCCCCTTCTCCTCCTGCTCTCAATCTTTCCTAGCATCAGGGTCTTTTCCAATGAGTCAGCTCTTCGCATCAGATGGCCAAAGTATTGGAGTTTCAGCTTCAACATCAGTCCTTCCAATGAACACCCAGGATTGGTCTCCTTTAGGATTGACTGGTTGGATCTCCCTGCAGTCCAAGGGTCTCTCAAGAGTCTTCTCCAACACCACAGTTCAAAAGCATCAATTCTTCTGCACTCAGCTTTCTTTATAGTCCAACTCTCACATCCATACATGACCCCGAACAGTTTCCTTTTTATCTTTGTGTCTTAGTGTTTTCCTATTAAGATGGAGAACAGTGTTAAGTATAGGGTGCCTCATAAATTGGTGTGAGGACTAAATAAGGTAATCTTGTATAGGGAAAGAAAAAATAAAAACAAAATGAGACAACAACCTAAAAAATGCAAACCTAATATTATTTATGGCATATTAAAAAGTGATTTAACTCTTACACATAGGATATAATTGAAAAAGTAATTTCAAATCTCATGCAAACTTGCAGATATAAGATTAGATATTTTTTGGAAATCTTTGAAGGTACCCATAGTTAGCCATTCTGCAAAGTTTGAGGGCACAGTCCTGCACAAGACTACCCTTACTTCTGATACCACCTAAAATTTCAGGGGACTCCAAAGCCACCCTCAGGTTTGATAATTTGCTAGGACTCCCAAAACTCACTAAAAGTTATCCATTATAGTGAAGGGATGGAGTTTAAAATCAGCCAAGGGAAAGAAGCACATAGCATATATTCCAGGAAGGTTCCAGATGTAGAGCTTCTAGTGTCCTCTTCTTATAAAGTCAGGACATCAAGTTGTGACAGTGTGTATTGTCACCCAGGTAAGCTCATGTGAGCTTTGGTGTCCAGAGTTTTTGAGGAATGAGTAACTGATTGCCTCCATGAATGAGCAACTTAGTCTCCATGTTGGCTGATACTTTATGATGCAGAACCTCACCCTAAGTTGTTTTGTTGGACTTATTTTGTTTTTTTTTTTAGTATGGCTAGCCCCCACCCTGAGACTGTTGGATGTGGCCAACCCCACCCTAAAAGCTGGTGTGGCCAGTACCCACCATAAATAAACAAGGACACATGTATGAAGTAGACAGATTACCTCCCATAAAGTGGCCAGACTTGTCTTAGGACAATGCAGAATTCTTTACTACACGGAAAGATATAAGGCACTGATGAAAAGCAAGAGACAAATGAAAGTTCACCATGATTATCTGTTGAAGATATCAAAGTTACAAAAAAAAAAAAAAATCTTAAAAAGATGTAAGTAAAAGGTCATTCAGGTGAAAATAAACATCTAGAAATTTGATCCAACTGATGAAATTTAAAATCTAGAAATTTGGGCACTAAAGTAAAATTTGAGGAGCCTCTTGAAAATGAAATTGAAATGAGGACAGATTACCTCAAGATGGTGGAGTGAAAGGACATGCGCTCACTCCTTATAGGAACACTGGAATCACAACTAACTGCTGAACAGTCATCAACAAAGTCAATTCTGGAACCTGCCAGAAAAAATACCCTACACCCAAAGTCAAAGGAGAAATCACAGTACGATGGTTGGAGGGGCATAATTGTGATAAAATCAAATCACATACCCACTGGATGAGCAGCCTACAAACTGGAGAACAATTGCAGCACAGAAGTTCTATTGGAATAAAAGTTCTGAGCCCTATGCCAGGCTGTCCAGTGTGGGGGTATCTGGCAACAGGAGGAAGAGTCCCTAGAGAATCTGGCTTTGAAGTTTAGTTGCAAGACTTCCTCAGGACAGGGGGTGGGGGGAGGGAGACAGAAACTCTGCTCTTGGAGGGCACACACAAAGTCCTGTGTGCACCAGGACCCAGGGGAAAAAAGCTGTGACTCCATACAAGACTGAGCCAGACCTACCTCACCTCAGAGGTGAGGGGTATCTGGTGGCTCATTGCTGGGACAAATACACTGGTGGCAGCAGTTCTGGGAATTACTCATTCATGTGGCCCCTCTAGAGGCCACCATTAGCCTCACTAAACAGCCTGTAGGCTCCAGTGCTGGGACACCTCAGGACACACAATGAACAGGGAGGGAACACTGCCCCATCCATCAACAGATAAGCACATTAAAGTTTTACTTAGCACAGCCATGCCCACCAAAGGGATAGGGCCAAGCTCTAGGGTACCACCAGTCCCACCCATTAGGAAGCTTGTACAAGCCTACAAGATAGCCTCATCTACCAGAGGGCAAACAGTAGAAGCAAGGAGAAGTACAGTCTTACAGCTTGTGAAACAAAAACCACAATCACAGAAACTTAAGACAAAATGTAATGGTAGAGGATTATGTCCCAGTTGAAGGAATAAGATAATAGCCTAGAAAAACAACCAAGTGAAGTGGAGATAGGCAACCTTTCAGGAAAAAAATTGAGAATAATGATAGGGAAGATGATCCAGTCTCGGACAAAGAATGGAGTCAAGGATTGAGAAGATGCAAGAAATGTTTAACAAAGACCTACAAGAACTAAAAAAAGGTGTTTTTATTCCAACCCCAAAGAAAGGCTATGCCAAAAAATGTTCAAACTGCCACACAATTGCACTCATCCCACACGCTAGCAAAATAATGCTCAAAATTCTCCAAGCTGGGCCTCAAAGTATGTGAACCGTGAACTTCCAGATGTTCAAGCTGGATTTAGAAAAGAGGAACCAGAGATCAAATTGCCAACATCCATTGGATCATTGAAAAAGCACGAGAGTTCCAGAAAAACATCTGCTTTATTGACTACGCCAAAGCCTTTGACTGTGTGGATCACAACAAACTGTGGAAAATTCTTCAAGAGATGGGAATACCAGACCACCTGACCTGCCTCCTGAGAAATCTGTATGCAGTTCAAGAAGCAACAGTTAGAACTGGATATGGAAGAAGACACCGGTTCCAAATTGGGAAAAGAATATTGTCACTCTGCTTATTCAATTTATATGCAGAGTACATCATGTGAAATGCCGGGCTGGATGAAGCACAAGCTGTAATGAAGATTGCCGGGGGAAATATCAATAACCTCAGGTATGCGGATGACATTACCCTTTGGCAAATAGAAAAGAACTAAAGAGCCTCTTGATGAAAGTTAAAGAGGAGAGTCAAAAAGTTCGCTTAAAACTCAACAGTCACAAAATGAAGATCATGGCATTTGGTCACATCACTTAGCAGATAGATAGGGAGACAGTGGAAACACTGACAGACTATTTTTTTGGGCTCCAAAATCACTGCAGATGATGACTGAAGTCAAGAAATTAAAAGACACTTGCTCCTTAGAAGAAAAGCTATGACCAACCTAGACAGCATATTAAAAGGCAAAGACGTTACTTGGCCAACAAAAGTCCATCTAGTCAAACTAGTCAAAGCTATGCTTTTTCCAGTAGTCATGTATTGATGTGAGAGTTGGACTATAAAGAAAGCTGAGCACCAAAGAATTGATGCTCTTGAACTGTGGTGTTGGAGAAGACTCTTGAGAGTCCCTTGGACTGCAAGGATATCAAACCAGTCAGTCCTCAAGGAAATCAGTCCTGAATATTCATTTGAGAGACTGATGCTGAAGCTGAAACTTTAATACTTTGGTCACCTGATCCGAATTGACTTAATTTGATAAGACCCTGATGCTGGGAAATATTGAAGGCAGGAAGAGAAGGGGATGACAGAGGATGAGACAGTTGGATGGTATCGTTGACTTGATGGACATGAGTTTGAGCAAGCTTTGGGAGTTGGTGATAGGGAAGCCAGGCGTGCTGCAGTCCTTGGGGTCACAGAGTTGGACATGACTGAAGGACTGAACTGAAAAAGAACTAAAGAACGAACAGAGATAAACAATACAGTAATTGAAATGGAAAATACACTAGAAGGATTCAACAGTAGAATAACTTAAGCAGAAGAACAGATAATTGACCTGGAAGACAGAATGTTGGAAATCACTGCTGAGGAACAGAATAACAAAAAGAATGAAAAGAAATGAAGACAGTATAAGTGACCTCTGGGACAACATTAAATGTACTAGCATTTGCATTATAGGAGTCCCAAAAGGAGAGGAGAGAGAGAAAGGATCTGAGACAATATTTGAAGACAAAATAGCTGAAAATTCACTTCCCTAACAAGGTCTTCCCTGGTAGCTCAGCTGGTAAATAATCTGCCTCCAATGCAGGAGACCCTGGTTCAATTCCTGGGTTAGGAAGATCCCCTAGAGAAGAGATAAGCTACCCACTCCAGTATTCTTGGGCTTCTCTGGTGGCTCAGATGGTAAAGAATTCGCCTGCAATGTGGGAGACTTGGATTTGATCCCTGGGTTGGGAAGACCCCCTGGAGGAGGGCAAGGCAACCCAGTCCAGTATTCTTGCCTATAGAAATCTCATGGACAGAGGAGCCTGGTGGGCTACAGTCCATGGGGTTGTGAAGAGTCGTACATGATTGAGTGACTAAGCACAGCACAACATTTCAAAGGAAACAATCACCCAAGTTCAGAAGGTACAGAGGGTCCCAGGTAGGATAAACCTAAGGAGGAACATGCCAAGAGACACACAGTAATCACATTGACAAAAATTAAAGACAAATTTAAAATAATAAAAGCAAGGAAGGAAAAACAACAACATACAAAGGAACTCCCATAAGGTTTTCAGTCGATTTCTGTCCTGAAACTGCAGGCCAGAAGGAAGTGGCTCAATGTATTTAAATGATGAAAATGAAGAACCTACAATCAAGAATACTCTACCCAGTAAGGCCCTCATGCAGATTTAATATAGAAATCAAAAACTTTCAGGTAACAGGAGATGAGGTAGCTCACCACCAACAAAATCACCTTTGCTGAAAATGCTAAAGGAACTCTTTAGCAGGAAAGAGACCAGCAACTTAAAACAGCCTTGTGCTACATACATAGATTGCTATATCAAAACCTCACATAAACAGCAAACCCCAAAACTATATATACACAAAAACAGAGATGAAAAGATTTGGTATAATTAATGGCTTACATTTGTATGGAAAATGACAATTTACTAAGTCCTTATACTTACCTTGGATATCACTAGCCAAATGTTCAGTTCAGTCGCTCAATTGTCTCCGACTCTTTGTGACCCTATGAACCGTAGCACGCCAGGCCTCCCTGTCCATCACCAACTCCCATAGTCTACCCAAACTCATGTCCATTGAGTTGGTGATGCCATCCAACCATCTCATCCTCTGTCATCCCCTTCCCCTCCTGCCCTCAATCTTTCCCAGCATCAGAGTCTTTTCAAAAGAGTCAGTTCTTCACATCAGGTGGCCAAAGTATTGGAGTTTCAGCTTCAACATTAGTCCTTCCCATGAACACCCTTTAAGATGGACTTGTTGGATCTCCTTGCAGTCCAAGGGACTCTCAAGAATCTTTTCCAACCCCACAGTTCAAAAGCATCAATTCTTCTGTGCTCAGCTTTCTTTATAGTCCAACTCTCACATCCATACATGACTACTGGAAAAACCATAGCCTTGACTAGACGGACTTTTGTTGACAAAGTAATGTCTCTGCTTTTTAATATGCTGTCTAGATTGGTCATAGCTTTCCTTCCAAGGAGTAAGCGTCTTTTAATTTCATGGCTGCAATCACCATCTGCAATGATTTTGGAGCCCAGAAAAATAAAGTCAGCCACTGTTTCCACTGTTTCCCCATCTATTTCCCATGAAGTGATGGGACCGGATGCCATGATCTTCGTTTTCTGAACGTTGAGCTTTCAGCCAATTTTTTTGCTCTCCTTCACTTTCATCAAGAGGCCCTTTAGTTCTTCTTGACTTTTTGCCAAATGTATTAGGTTAGTATTACCTGTCTTGCTATCTTTATTGAGGAAAGTACTGGTCTTGGAGGTTTTTGAGTGACGTGTGTCAGGTTACAGAGTGAGTTGAGAGCAGAGATGGAACCAGAATCCTAGTCTCCTGACTTTTTGCTTAATTACTTTTACTGCAAGTACCTTTTTCCAACTGCAAAATGATTCTTCTTGGATATGTTCTCTAGGCCTAGGCACAATGTCTTCTGTTGGTAAGCAGGGGGAGAGGGATTGGAAAGCAGTTTGGTGGTACCTGCATATTTACCATAGTTATCTTATCTTTGGAAAAGAGAATGGCAACTCACTCCAGGATTCCTGCCTGGGAAATCCCATGGACAGAGGAGCCTGGTGGGCTACAGTCCATGAGGTCCCAAGAGTCAGACAGGCTGGAGCAACTATCACTATCTTATCTAAGATTTCATTCAGTGCTTATCTGCTGCTGATGCCCTCATCTGCCTGAGTCTCCTGAACAGATCAGCCCAGAATTATCCTTGGATGCATACTGGGGCCAACCTTGTTTCTTCTCTGCCATACTTTTCCTATATCTAGTCTTTCTGCAGATGGATTTTTTTCTTGCTACCCAGACGACCTTGTTTGTTCCCAGTTGTCTGGCTCTGCTGTGATTCCTCCTTTTTTCTCTTGTTTTTTCTCACTAGCCCCTTTTCATAGTGAGCTATCCAATTTTATTTTTCTCTAAATGTTTAACATTTTATTTTTAATACTAGGCTGTGAATTGTTTTTTTTTTTTTTTTTTTCGATATATAATTCTGTGGTTTTCAACACATGTTCACATTTGTGTAAGCACAGAAATTAGGGTATGTAACAGTG
Source organism: Bison bison bison (assembly GCF_000754665.1). NCBI lineage: Eukaryota > Metazoa > Chordata > Mammalia > Artiodactyla > Bovidae > Bison > Bison bison. The sequence goes on along the minus strand of NW_011495072.1, from coordinate 3,112,559 downwards.
CTACAATCCAGAAAAACTGTCTTGTATTATTCCTTTATAGTTAACCTCTCCCCTTTCCATAACTCCTGTCATCCACTGATATATATATAAATGTATATATTCATTATTCCTCTGTTTTTGTCTTTTTGAGAATGTCATGTAAAAGCAATTATATAGAATATAACTGTTGATACTGGCTTCTTTCATTCACATACTACCTTTGAAATTCATTCAAGTTGTGTGTTTGAATAGTTTTTTTTTTTTATTGCTGAGTAGTTGGCACCCCACTCCAGTACTCTTGCCTGGAGAATCCCATGGATGGAGGAGCCTGGTAGGCTGCAGGCCATGGGGTTGCTAAAAGTCGGACATGACTGAGCGACTTCACTTTCACCTTTCACTTTAATGCATTGGAGAAGGAAATTGCAACCCACTCCAATGTTCTTGCCTGGAGAATCCCAGGGACTGGGGAGCCTGGTGGGCTGCCGACTATGGGGTTGCACAGGGTCGGACACGACAGAAGTGACTTAGCAGCAGCAGCAGTATTCCGGTGGCAACCCACTCCAGTACTCTTGCCTGGAAAATCCCATGGATGGAGGAGCGTGGTAGGCTTCAGTCCATGGGGTTGCTAATAGTCGGACACGACTGAGTGACTTCACTTTCCCTTTTTACTTTCATGCAATGGAGAAGGAAATGGCAGGCTACTCCAGTGTTCTTGCCTGGAGAATCCCAGGGACGGGGGAGTCTGGTGGGCTGCCGTCTATGGGGTCACACAGAGTTGGACACAACTGAAGTGACTTAGCAGCAGCAGCAGAAGCAGTATTCCCATAGGGTGAATGTACCACAGTATAAACAGTGGTTTGTTTAACCATTTACTTTTTGAAAGACATGAAGGTTATTTCCAGTTTTTGCCTGTTACAAATAAAGCTGCTATAAACATTTGTGTATAGGATTCCATCCTCCCCCATTTTTGAAATTGTGGTAAAATATGCATAACATAGGGGCTTCACAGGTGGCATTAGTGGTAAAGAACCCCCTTGCTAATGCAGGAGACATAAGAGATACAGGTTCAATCCTGGGTTAGGAAGATAACCTGGAGGAGGGCATGGCAACCCAGTCCAGTATTCTTGCCTAGAGAATCTCATGGACAGAGGAACCTGATGGGCTACAGTCCATAGGGTTGCAAAGAATCAGACACAACTGAAGTGACTTGGCGCACACACACACACGCATAACGTAAAGTTTACCATCTTAACTGTTTTCACATGTACAGTGCAGTGGTATTAAATGTATTCATATTACTGTGTAACCATCACCACCATCCATCTCCAGAATTCTTTTCATCTTGCAGAACTGAAACTGCTTATCAATTAAACAATAACTTCCCATTTTTTCCTTTCCTCAAGCCTCTCCTAACCATCGTTCCACTGTTTTTCTGATTTTAACCTACCCTAAGACTCTCACCTAAGTGGAATTAAACGATATTTTTCTTTTTGTGACTGGCTTGTGTATAGGTTTTTATATGAGCATAAGCCTTAATTTCTCTGGGTTAAATGCCCAGGGAATTGCAGGATTCTATGATGGTTACATGTTTAGTTTTTAAAGAAACTGCTAAAGTTTTCCAAAGTGGCTGTACCATTCATTTTACTTTCTCACTAGCGACGTTGTAAGTCTAGGGTTTGAATTACATTTCTAGAGCGGTAACTCTGGTGACCCCTTAGAGTAGTCATCGTTGGATGATTTGGAAAATAGTAACTAACACTGCTGTATTCACTGATGTGGATTGTGGTGGAGGTGGAGCAAAGACTCAGGGCTCGATAGAAACCCAGTAGGTATCTACTGTAGTAGTGGTTTCTGAACTTGTATGCATACCGGAATCATCAGGGGAACTCTTTATAATTCAAATTCATGGATCTCATACAGACATGCTAAGTTGGAATCTGTATTTTTAACAAGGGCTAAAGCAAATTTTAAGTGATCATGCCCACAGTAGTTTGTCCATTGTGTTATAAGGTCTATGGAATTTACAAAATGTAAAAATTTCGGGAGCATATGGGGCTTCCCTGGTGGCTCAGTGGTGAAGAATCCACCTGCCAGTTCAGGAGACGTGTGTTTGATCCCTGGGTTGGGAAGATCACCTGAGGAGGAAATGGCAACCAGTCCAACATTCCTGCCTGGAGAATCCCATGGACAGAGGAGCCTGGTGGGCTACAGTCCATGGGGTCACAAAGAGTTGGACATGACTTAGTGACTAAACAACAACAACGTAATGGATATTCAACAAATAAGAAATTTCCAGCCCTCTTATTATCTTTTTCCTTATCTCTCTTTGACCCTATGTTTATATCTCCCTGTCTCTTTTTCACATCAGTTTATGAAGTGATCTTATGTATTTAAAATTTTTTAAAAATTGAAGTAATGTTGATTTACAGTGTTCTGTTAATTTCCAGTGTACAGCAAAGTGATTCAGTTATACACATATGTATTTTTTCATATTCTTTTCCACTTTGGTTTATTATAGGGTGTTGAATATTGGGAGGCCTGGTGTGCTGCAGTCCATTGGGTTGCAAAGAGTCAGATACCACCTGGTGACTGAACAGCAGCAACAACTGAATATAATTCCCTGTACTATACAATAGGACCTTGTTGTTTATTATATGGTCCCCTCTGATACTTAATTCTGTTTTTTCAGTTACAAATAATCTCGCCTTGGATAAACCTAATTGGCTGTGATACTACCACTGTGCAAAGCTTAATTCTGTGTTTTATTTTCTCTTCCCCCATCTAGTTTTTCACTGGTCTTTCTTTTTTTTTTTCCCCAATGTGTCTAATAGGTTATTGACTACTACTTTCTCTGTTTTCACTTGGCCCTTAAATTGTAACTTACTAGGTTCCCTCTTCCTACTATGGAAAGTGTTTGCTGCTCAGCATCTGGGGCTTATTTTCTTTCTCATACAAAGATATATTTATCCTGCTCTTGGGGCTTCCCTCATAGCTCAGTTGGTAAAGAATCCGCCTGCAATGCAGGAGACCCCTGTTTGATTCCTGGGTCAGGAATATTCGCTGGAGAAAGGATAGGCTACCCTCTCCAGTATTCTTGGGCTTTCCTTATAGCTCAGCTGGTAAAAAATCTGCCTGCAATGCAGGAAACCTGGGTTCGATCCCTGAGTTCGGAAGATCCCATGGAGAAGGGAAAGGCTACCCACTCTAGTATTCTGCCCTGGAGAATTCCATGGACTGTATAGTTCTGCTGTTGCTGCTGCTGCTGCTAAGTCGCTTCAGTCGTGTCTGACTCTCTGTGACCCCAAAGACAGCAGCCCACCAGGCTCCTCTGTCCCTGGGATTCTCCAGTCAAGAGTACTGGAGTGGGTTGCCATTTTTTTCTCCAATGCATGCATGCATGCATGCTAAGTCGCTTCAGTCGTGTCCGACTCTGTGCAACCCCATTGACAGCAGCCCACCAGGCTCCTCTGTCCACAGGATTCTCTAGGCAAAAATACTGGAGTGGGTTGCCATTTCCTTCTCCAACTGTATAGTTCATGGGGTCTCAAAGAGTCAGACACAACTGAGAGACTTTCACTTGTATAGGGAGATCCAAGTCTCTCTCATGGGTTGTTCTTTCTTTTCGATGGCAGGAGTAGAAAACAACTATCAAGGTTTGGTGAAGGAAGCTTTAAGTTTTGTATTTATTTTTCTCCTCTTCTTACAGGGAAGAAGAAGAACGTTTGAGAAATAAAATTCGAGCTGATCACGAGAAGGCTCTAGAAGAAGCAAAAGAAAAATTAAAAAAGTCAAGAGAGGAAATCCGAGCAGAAATACAGACAGAGAAAAATAAGGTAGTCCAAGAAATGAAGATAAGAGAGAAAAAGCCACTGCCAGCAGTTCCTATACCAAACCTTATAGGAACACATGGTGGAGACCCGGAAGATAATGACCTAAGAGAGAAAAGGGAAAAAATTAAAGAGGTAATAAGCTGAGATTTGTGATATGGGGTGGTTAGGGATATAGGTACGCATTTGACTGGGTGTAAGTTTATCTGTCTGTCTGTATTTATGCCATCTGTGGTACAGACTTTGTCATACTTTGATCAAATTGTTTGTTTTGAGGTCAGAATTGTAGTTCAGTTTACAAGATGGCATCAAGTGCTAAAACTCTCTTAATATCAATCATAATTACAGGATACTTAAAATTTTTGATATGATGTTGATTGGATAGTTAAGCTGCTTATCTTGTGTTCAGAGAACTTGTGATACTCAATATTTTATAAATAATGTAGAATAGACCCATAAACAGTTTATCATTTAATAGGAAATTTCATAAATATCTGTTTTCAAGGACCTCTGCTTGTTACTAGTTTCTGAAGAGTTAGCAAGTTTCTGAAGAGCTAGCTTTATATGTACCATCTTTCAAGGAACCCGTCGTGATACCACTTAACCATACTGCAGATTAAGAACATATCTTTCCAAAGAGTCTCAATGAATTTAATGGGGAAGGATTGATTTCAGCATTATTGAAATTTGTTTGGTCTCAGGAGTCTTTCAGTTTTGTTATTCTAAGGGTTCTTTGGAGATAAAATACCAGAATGAGAAGGAATCTAGTGAATGTTTTAGTAGAACTTTGTTAATTAGAAATCCTGCTAATGCTGGGTAGAGTTTTAGTTTTACTGTTGTGAAGAAACAGATTTTGAAATAGCATAAACAGTATTTAAAATTGATTGTTTATCATAACATAAGACAATACGTTTAGTTCAAATAGATAGCTATTAGGATATATTCTAGTAGTGAATATGGAAGATTTGCAGGTATTTTAGCATCCTTTATGAATTAGTATAAGATATGTACTTTGATTTTACCTTACTCTGGATTCTATGTTTTGTGCTCAGGCTGCTTGAGGCACTTTCTTTGGGCAGTGTTGAGGAAAAGGCAGTGGCACCCCACTCCAGTACTTTTGCCTGGAAAATCCCATGGACGGAGGAGTCTGGTAGGCTGCAGTCCATGGGGTCGCTAGAGTCAGACATGACTGAGCGACTTCCCTTTCACTTTTCACTTGCATGCATTGGAAAAGGAAATGGCAACCCACTCCAGTGTTCTTGCCTGGAGAATCCCAGGGACAGGGGAGCCTGGCGGGCTGCCATCCATGGGGTTGCACAGAGTCGGACACGACTGAAGTGACTTAGCAGCAGCAGCAGCAGAGGAGACTTTGATAATATTTTTTAATGTAATTAGAATTTATTGAAATACTTTCTGATGTACGTAATAATTCACATAGATAACACTGTGTGTTTCAGTTCAGTTCAGTCCCTGAGTAGTGTCTGACTCTTTGCGACCCCATGGACTCCAGCATGTCAGGCTTCCCTGGGGACCTACTACCACCCACAGGTTCAGTGATACACTGGGAGTACTCATAGAACTTAGCAAACTGTTATATTCATGGTTTATTCATTGAAAGCATACAGATTAAAATCAATAGAAAAGGCATATAGGACAAAGTTCAGTAGACCAGGCAAAAGCTTCTCATTGTCCTCTCACAGTGGAATGATATCAGTTCAGTTCAGTTCAGTCGATTAGTCGAGTCCGACTCTTCGTGACCCCATGAATTGCAGTACTCCAGGCCTCCCTGTCCATCACCAACTCCCAGAGTTCACTCAGACTCACGTCCATTGAGTCAGTGATGCCATCCAGCCATCTCATCCTCTGTTGTCCCCTTCTCCTGCCCCCAATGCCTCCCAGCATCAGAGTCTTTTCCAGTGAGTCAACTCTTTGCATGAGGTGGCCAAAGTACTGGAGTTTCCGCTTTAGCATCATTCCTTCCAAAGAAATCCCAGGGCTGATCTCCTTTAGAATGGACTAGTTGGATCTCCTTGCAGTCCAAGGGACTCTCAAGAGTCTTCTCCAACACCACAGTTCAAAAGCATCAATTCTTTGGTGCTCAGCTTTTTTCATAGTCCAACTCTCACATCCATACATGACCACAGGAAAAACCATAGCCTTGACTAGACAGACCTTTGTTGGCAAAGTAATGTCTCTGCTTTTGAATATGCTGTCTAGGTTGGTCATAACTTTCCTTCCAAGGAGTAAGCGTCTTTTAATTTCATGGCTGCAGTCACTATCAGCAGTGATTTTGGAGCTCAAAAAAATAAAGTCTGACACTGTTTCCACTGTTTCTCCATCTGTTTCCCATGAAGTGATGGGATGGGATGCCATGATCTTCGTTTTCTGAATGTTGAGCTTTAAGCCAACTTTTTTTCTCTCCACTTTCATTTTCATCAAGAGGATTTTGAGTTCCTCTTCACTTTCTGCCATAAGGGTGGTGTCATCTGCATATCTGAGGTGATTGATATTTCTCCCAGCAAACTTGATCCCAGCTTGTGCTTCTTCCAGCCTAGCGTTTCTCATGATGTACTCTGCATAGAAGTTAAATAAGCAGGGTGACAATATACAGCCTTGACGTACTCCTTTTCCTATTTGGAACCAGTCTGTTGTTCCATGTCCATTCTAACTGTTGCTTCCTGACCTGCATATAGGTTTCTCAGGAGGCAGGTCAGGTGGTCTGGTATTCCCATCTCTTTCAGAATTTTCCACAGTTTCTTGTGATCCACACAGTCAAAGCTGGCGTAGCAGGGGACAGCAGAGGATGAGATGG
>NW_011495072.1:3073721-3105841 GCF_000754665.1 Bison bison bison | reverse complement strand
ATTACTTTACTAGCGTGTGAGATGAGTGCAATTGTGCAGTAGTTTGAGCATTTTTGGCATTGCCTTTCTTTGGGATTGGAATGAAAACTGACCTTTTCCAGTCCCATGGCCACTGCTGAGTTTTCCAAATTTGCTGGCATATTGAGTGCAGCACTTTCACAGCATCATCTTTCAGGATTTGAAATAGCTCCACTGGAATTCCATCACTTCCACTAGCTTTGTTTGTAGTGATGATTTCTAAGGCCCACTTGACTTCACATTCCAGGACATCTGGCTCTAGGTGAGTGATCACATCATTGTGATTATCTTGGTCTTGAAGATCCTTTTTGTACAGTTCTTCTGTGTATTCTTGCCACCTCTTCTTAATATCTTCTGCTTCTGTTAGGTCCATACCATTTCTGTCCTTTATTGAGCCCATCTTTGCGTGAAATATTCCCTTGGTATCTCTAATTTTCTTGAAGAGATCTCTGGTCTTTCCCATTCTGTTGTTTTCCTCTATTTCTTTGCATTGGTCTCTGAGGAAGGCTTTCTTATCTGTTCTTGCTATTCTTCAGAACTCTGCATTCAAATGCTTATATCTTTCCTTTTCTCCTTTGTTTTTCGCTTCTCTTCTTTTCACAGATATTTGTAAGGCCTCCCCAGACAGCCATTTTGCTTTTTTGCATTTCTTTTCCATGGGGATGGTCTTGATCCCTGTCTCCTGTACAGTGTCACGAACCTCTGTCCATAGTTCACCAGTCACTCTATCTATCAGATCTAGTCCCTTAAATCTATTTGTCACTTCCATTGTATAATCATAAGGGATTTGATTTAGATCATACCTGAATGGTCTAGTGGTTTTCTCTACTTTCTTCAACTTAAGTCTGAATTTGGCAATAACGAGTTCATGATCTGAGCCACAGTCAGCTCCTGGTCTTGTTTTTGCTGACTGTATAGAGCTTCTCCATCTTTGGCTGCGAAGAATATAATCAATCTGATTTTGGTGTTGACCATCTGGTGATGTCCACGTGTAGAGTCTTCTCTTGTGTTGTTGGAAGAGGGTGTTTGCTATGACCAGTGCATTTTCTTGGGAAAACTCTATTGGTCTTTGCCCTGCTTCATTTCGTATTCCAAGGCCAAATTTGCCTGTTACTCCGGGTGTTGCTTGACTTCCTACTTTTGCATTCCAGTCCCCTATAATGAAAAGGACATCTTTTTTGGGTGTTAGTTCTGAAAGTCTTGTAGGTCTTCATAGAACCATTCAGCTTCTTCAGCGTTACTGGCTGGGGCATAGACTTGGATTACTGTGATATTGAATGGTTTGCCTTGGAAACGAACAGAGATCATTCTGTCATTTTTGAGATTGCATCCAAGTAGTGCATTTCGGACTGTTTTGTTGACCATGTTGGCTACTCCATTTCTTCTAAGGGATTCCTGCCCGCGGTAGTAGATATAATGGTCATCTGAGTTAAATTCACGCATTCCAGTCCATTTCCTAGAATGTTGACATTCACTCTTGCCATCTCCTGTTTGACCACTTGTAATTTGCCTTGATTCATGGACCTGACATTCCAGTTTCCTAAGCAATATTGTTCTTTACAGCATCAGACCTTGCTTCTATCACCAGTCACATCCACAACTGGTTATTGTTTTTGCTTTGGCTCCATCCCTTCATTCTTTCTGGAGTTATTTCTCCACTGATCTCCAGTAGCCTATTGGGCACCTACTGACCTGAGGAGTTCCTCTTTCAGTATCCTGTCATTTTGCCTTTCATACTGTTCATGGGGTTCTCAAGGCAAGAATACTGAAGTGGTTTGCCATTCCTTTCTCCAGTGGACCACATTCTGTCAGACCTTTCCACCAGACCCACCCTTCTTGGTTGGCCCCACGGGTATGGCTTAGTTTCATTGAATTAGACAAGGCTGTGGTCCTAGTGTGGTTAAATTGACTAGTTGTCTGTGATTATGGTTTCAGTGTGTATACCCTCTGATGCCCTCTTGCAACACCTACCATCTTACTTGGGTTTCTCTTACCTTGGATGAGGGGTATCTCCTCACCGCTGCCCCTCCTGACCTTGAACATGGAGTGATATGGATGGTGCTTAATTCTCCCAGAAATGATATGTGGCAGTATGTGTGATGTATTACCAACCAGAGAAGTAAACCTGAGCCTTGGTGTCCAGGTTTTTGGTTTTTTTTTAATAATTATTTTTTATTCAGTTCAGTCACTTAGTTGTGTCCGACTCTTTTTGACCCCATGGATTGCAGCATTCCAGGCTTCCCTGTCCATCACCAACTCCTGAAGCTTGGTCAAGCTCATGTCCATCGAGTTAATGATTCCATCCAGCCATCTCATCCTATGTTGTCCCCTTTTCTTTCTGCCTTCAATCTTTCCCAGCATCAGGGTCTTTTCCAGTGAGTCAGTTCTTCGCATCAGGTGGCCAAAGTATTGGGAGTTGCAGCTTCAGTATCAGTCCCTCAAATAAATACTCAGGACTGATTTCCTTGAAGACTGATTATTTGATGTCCTTGCAGTCCAAGGGACTCTCTGAAGAGTCTTCTCCAGCACCAGAGTTCAAGAGCATCAATTCTTTGGTGCTCAGCTTTCTTTATAGTCACATTCTCACATCCATACATGACTACTGGAAAAAACATAGCTTTGACTAGACGGACCTTTGTTGGCAAAGTAATGTCTCTGCTCATTAATATGCAGTCTAAGTTGGTGATAGCTTTTCTTCAGGGAGCAAGCATCTTTTAATTTCATGGCTGCAATCACCATCTACAGTGATTCTGGACCCCTAAAAAGCCAAGTCTGTCACTGTTTCCATTGTTTCCCCATCTATTAGCCATGATGTGATGGGACCGTATGCCATGATCTTTGTTTTTTGAATGAGTTTTAATCCAGTTTTTTCACTCTCCTCTTTCACTTTCATCAAGAGGCTCTTTAGTTCTTCTTCACTTTCTGCCATAAGGGTGGTGTTATCTCCATATCTGAGGTTGTTGATATTTCTCCTGGCATTCTTTAACCCAGCTTGTGCTTCATCCAGCCCAGCATTTTGTGTGATGTACTCTGCATATAAGTTAAATAAGGAGTGTGACAGTATACAACCTTGACATACTCCTTCCCCAGTTTGGAAGCACTCTTGTTCCATGTCCAGTTCTAACTATTGCTTCTTGAGCTGTGTACAGATTTCTCAAGAAGCAGATCAGGTGATCTGGTATTCCCATCTCTTTCAGAATTTTCCACAGTTTGTTGTGATCCACACAATCAAAGGCTTTGGTGTAGTCAATAAAGCAGAAGTACATGTTTTTCTAGAACTCTCTTGCTTTTTCTATGATCAGTGGAAATTGGCAATTTGATCTCTGGTTCCTCTGCACATTCAAAATCCAGCTTGAACATCTGGAAGTTCACAGTTCATATACTGTTGAAGCCTGGCTTGGAGAATTTGGAGCATTACTTTGCTAGCATGTGGGATGAGTGCAATTGTGCGGTAGTTTGAACATTCTTTGGCATAGGTCTTCTTCGGGATTGGAATGAAAACACCTTTTCCAGTCCTGTGGCTACTGCTGAGTTTTCCAAATTTGCTGTCATATTGAGTGCAGCACTTTCACAGCATCATCTTTTAGGATTTGAAATAGCTCAACTGGAATTCCATCACCTCCACTAGCTTTGTTTGTAGTGGTGCTTCCTAACGCCCACTTAACTTTGCACTCCAGGATGTATGGCTCAAGGTGAGTGATCACACCATCGTGGTTATCTGGGTCATGAAGATCTTTCTTGTATAGTTCTTCTGTGTATTCTTGCCACCTCTTCTCAGTATCTTCTGCTTCTGTTAGGTCCATACCATTTCTGTCCTTTATCGAGCCTATCTTTGCATGAAATGTTCCCTTGGTATCTCTAATTTTCTTGAAGAGATCTCTAGTCTTTCCCATTCTGTTGTTTTCCTCTATTTCTTTGCATTGGTCTCTGAGGAAGGCTTTCATATCTCTCCTTGCTAATCTTTGGAACTCTGCATTCAGATGGGTATATCTGTCCTTTTCTCCTTTGCCTTTAGCTTCTGTTCTTTTCTCACATCTTTGTAAGGCCTCCTCAGAAAATCATTTTGCCTTTTTGCCTTTCTTTTTCTTGGGGATAGTCTCGATCACTGCTTCCTGTAGAAGGTCACTAACCTCTGTCCATAGTTTCAGGCACTCTGTCAATTCTAATCCCTTGAATCTATTTGTCACTTCTACTGTATAATCATAAGGGGTTTTGTTTAGGTCATACCTGAATGAACTAGTGGTTTTCCCTACTTTTTTCAGTTTAAGTCTTGAATTTTGCAGTAAGAGATCATGATCTGAGCTACAGTCACCTCCAGTCTTGTTTTTGCTGACTGTATAGAGCTTCTCCATCTTCAGCTGCAAAGAATATATTTAATGTGATTTTGGTATTGGCCATCTCATTATGTCCATGTGTAGAGTAGTTTCTTGTGTTGCTGGAGGAGGATGTTTGCTATGATCAGTGCATTCTTTTGGCAACACTGTTTGCCTTTGCCCTGCCTCATTTTGTACTCCAAGGCCAAATTTTCCTGTTACTCCAGGTATCTCTTGACTTCCTACTTTTGCATTCCAGTCCCCTATGATGAAAAGGACATCTTTTCTGGGTGTTAGTTCTAAAAGGTCTTGTATGTCATCATAGAGCTGTTCTGCTTTACCTTCTTTGGCATTAGTGGTTGTGTCATAGGCTTGGATTACTGTGATGTTGAATGATTTGCCTTGGAAACAAACAGAGATCATTCTATCATTTTTGAGATTGTACCCAGTACTGCATTTCAGACTGTTGACTATGAGGGCTACTCCATTGCTTTTAAGGGATTCTCTCCCACAGTAGTAGATATAATGATCGTCTGAATTTAATTTGCCCATTCCAGTCCATTTTAATTCACTAATTCCTAAAATGTCGATGCTCACTCTTGCCAGCTCCTGTTGGACCACTTCCAATTTATCTTGATTCATGGACCTACATTCCAGGTTTCGATGGAATATTGTTCTTTACAGCATCAGACTTTACTTCCATCACCAGTCATATCCACTAGTGGGCATTGTTTTTGCTTTTACTCTGTCTCTCCATTCTTCCTGGAGTTATTTCTCATTCTTTTCCAGTTGCATATTGAGCACCTATCAGCCTGGGGAGTTCATCTTTTAGCATCATTTCTTTTTGCCTTTTCATACTGTTCGTGGGGTTCTCAAGGCAAGAATACTGAAGTGGTTTTCCATTCCCTTCTCCAGTGGACCATGTTTTGTCAGAACTCTTCACTATGACTTGTCTGTGTTGGGTGGCCGTGGCTTATAGTTTCATTGAGTTAGACAAGGCTGTGATCCATGTGATCAGTTTGGCTAGTTTTCTGTGATTGTGGTTTTCATTCTCTCTGCCCTCTGACGGATAAGGACAAGAGACTTATAGAAGCTTCTTGATGGGAGAGACTGACTGGGGGGAAACTGCGTCTGATTGGTGCGGCCTTGCTCAGTAAATGTTTAATCCAATTTCCTGTTGATGGCTGGGGCTCTGTTCCCTCCCTGTTGCTTGGCCTGAGACGAAACTGTGGTAGAGTTAATGTACCTGGTAATGGCAGCCTCCTTCAAAAGGACTTGTGCACGTATTGTTGTATTCAGTGTCTCTGACCCCATAGCTGACCCCATAGCAGGCCACTGTTGATCCACGTGTCTGCTGGAGACTGCTGGACACTCATGGGCAAGTTTGCTCCTTGTGGAGACTCTTCCTTTCTTCTGGCTCCTGGTCTGCTAAAGGTTTTGTTTGTGTTCTCCAAGAGTCTGTTTCCCCAGCCCTGCAGAAGTTCTATAATCAAATCCCACTGGCCTCCAAAGTCAGATTTCCTGGGGGTTCTCAGTCCCTTTGCCAGATCCTCAGGTTGGGAAATCTGTTGCTTTGTGCTGTGCTTAGTTGCTCAGTTGTGTCCAACTCTTTGTGATCCCATGGACTGTAGCCCACCAGGCTCCTTTGTCCATGCGATTCTCTCAGTAAGAATACTGGAGTGGGTTGTCATGCCCTCCTCCAGGGGATCTTCCCAACCCAGGGATCAAACCCAGGTCTCCCTAATTGCAGGCAGATTCTTTGCCATCTGAGCCACCAGGGAAGCCCATGTAGGCTTGGCCCATGTAGTCTTAATTAAGCCCATGTAGTCTTAATTCTCCAGTCCCTCCAGAGATCAGGCTGATTCCATGTGTTTCAAGGTCCCCACCATAAATCACATTATTAGCATAAACTGTCTGACATGACTCTAGGCTTTAGGTAAACAAAAATGCTCTTCACAGGCAGAATAATAAAAGTTTAGAGGTTATTTTCCAGGAGCCTGGCTTAGGCCAAATCTTTGCTGAGGATGTGTAGGGTTTGGACAACCCAGACCTGCTGAGTGAATCCTTTAGATAACATCGCGTTATCTAGTGTTCTTGTAGATTAACATAAAACTTAAGAATCCCTGTGCAGGGTCCTGTTAAAAATTATGGTTGACGCCTTAGCAAGGAGAGAAAGTTGAGACCTAACCTGCAGGGGAAGATGCTAATAAGAGGCAAGGTGATGTGCATTACCTGCAGAATATCTGAAAAAGTTTCAAGAATTAAAGCACTATTTACTTCTGAAGGCAGGGGTATAAAATAGAGCTGGAAAAGGATTATTTGAAAGTTTTAAAAGGAGCTTTTAACCCCTAAATCTCCAATTCTGTCCTCCCCTGGATGGATAAATTAGAGAAGATCTAGATTTGGGAAATACCAGGTATGGTATGGCTGAGGGGAAGGGGCAGAAGTTATTCTAAAAAAATGAAGAGTGTTGGAGGTAGAGAGCATTAAGTGAAAAATGGATTCTGAATATTGAGACAGCTTTATTCTGCTAGACTTTTAAAATTCTGCTAATCAAATTTATTTTCAGTAAGCAGGAAAATGAAGGATTTTTCTCTGGGGAGACCTGACTATGACTGGCACAAGAGGAAAGAGTTACTCTGTTCTTCAGTAAAATGCCCCATGGGTTTCACCTGATCTCCCTAAGATGAAACTCAGTCAACAAGTCTAGCCTGTTCATTGACAGCCTTTGATTATTTTATAAGTGCTTTACTCATATGTGAAGAGCAAACCAAAGAACACCTGACATGTATAGAAAGTTTGTTACATGAGAGAAATGGAATAAAAGAATTTAGAGCATACAAAAACCATGCAGGGACCAGAATACATGTATCTAAAAAGAATTAACATCTTTAGAGTGCCAAAAAACTAAATTTATAAAATGCGAATTAGTTATAAAAAGGAACATTTACAGAATAAGAAAGAGTTCTTGGAAAATAAAAATGTGATAGTTTTAAAATTCAAGAGAAGAATTGGAAGATAAAATTGAGCATCTTTCTCAGAAGGACAAAATTCAGTTCAGTTCAGTTGCTCAGTCGTGTCACAAAAGGTTGAGAAAATAAGAAAAATGATAAGATCAGTCTGTAACATCTAATAAATGATTGATTAGTGGTTTTGAAAAGAGAACATGGAAAATAGAGGGGAAGAATTCAGAGACACAGTTCAAAGGTTCCTACTGAAATTTTAGAACGAAGTTTTAGAAAATTTTAGAAAAAGTGGCATAACAGATCCTAAAAGTTTATAGAGAAAAAAATAGTTCCACCCAAAAGATTGGGATTGTGTATAATGGCACATTAGATTCTTCAACAATAATATTAGAAACTGAAAGAGTGTGGAGCTAAGGCTTAGAAAGAATTATGTATTCAGCCAAATTATGACTCAAATCTGAGGGAAAAATATTTTTAGACATTTTGTCAGATTGCTACTAGAAAATATGCTTCAGCATAAAAATAGGGATATAAAGTGATTTTGGAAACAGGTGATCTGTCACTAGAGAGAGAAAGCAAGGGCACTGTCAGGATTGTGAAAATGGGAATCAGGAGGATGCTGGCTGTACTTCAGGTAGAGGGAACGGAACTCCCCTTTAGAGTAGGAGGAAGGAGCCTCAGAAAGGATTTATCAGAGAATAAACTGAAACTGACAGTTTTCTGGTGTGTTTGATAATTTTGAGAGAGGTTTTGAAACTCGTTTAATTTGGAAGTAAATTAATAATTTTTACTAAAACTACATCAATAATAAACCCCACCAAACTTCAGACCAGTAGTTAACAGCAGGGAAAACAAAAATTGAACAAATTAATATATCAATAGTAATATAAGAAAAAAACTGTTAACTATATTGAAAGAGTGAGACAGGGAATATAAATGGAAAAGTATATATAGGGGTGGGTTGATAGTTTATAAGAAAGCTAAATTAACTACAGGGGCATATAGTAAACAGCTAAATTTTTTTTTAAATCAAGAACTCACCCTGTAAACTATACAGTGGTAAATAGAAAAACGGGTGAAAGTTTAAGTAATTGGCTCAGGAAAAGGGGAAGTTAGGAAAGTGGGGAAGATAGGACAGGCTATTAGAATTTTTAAAAATTCAACATCATTGAGACATATTTTATGTACCGTAAAATGTGTCTATTTTAAGAGTTCAGCTTGATGAGTTTGGACAGTTGTACACACCGGTGTAACAATTGCAGTCAAGCTGTGAATACATCCATCATCTCAAAATAGTTTGTGTCCCTCTTCAGTCAGTTCACCCGATTCCTTGGCCCCAGGCAACTACTGATCTGCCTTTAGTCATTTAAGATTAGATTTGTCTTTTTTAGAGTTTCAATCAAACGGTCATCCTCTATCGTTCCCTTCTCCTGCCCCCAATCCCTCCCAGCATCAGTCTTTTCCAGTGAATCAACTCTTCACATGAGGCAGCCAAAGTACTGGAGTTTCAGCTTTAGCATCATTCCTTCCAAAGAAATCCCAGGGCTGATCTCCTTCAGAATGGACTGGTTGGATCTCCTTGCAGTCCAAGGGACTCTCTGAAGAGTCTCTTCCAACACCACAGTTCAAAAGCATCAATTTTTCGGTGCTCAGCTTTCTTTATAGTCCAACTTTCACATCCATACATGACTACTGGAAAAACCATAGCTTTGACTAGATGGACTTTTGTTGGCAAATGTCTCTGCTTTTTAATATGCTGTCTAGGTTGGTCATAGCTTTTCTTCCAAGGAGCAAGTGTCTTTTAATTTCATGGCTGCAGTCACCATCTACTATGATTTTGGAACCCTAAAAAATAAAGTTTCTCACTGTTTCCATTATTTCCCTGTCTATTTGCCATGAAGTGATGGAACCAGATGCCATGATCTTAGTTTTCTGAATGTTGAGTTTTAAGCCAGCTTCTTCACTCTGTTCTTCCACTTTCATCAAGAGGCTCTTTAGTTCTTCTTCACTTTCTGCCATAAGGGTGTTGTCATCTGCATATCTGAGGTTATTGATATTTCTCCTGGCAATCTTCATTCCACCTTGTGCTTCTTCCAGCCTGGCATTTTGTATGATGTACTCTGCGTATAAGTTAAATAAGCAGAGTGACAGTATATAGCTTTGACGTGCTCCTTTTCCTATTTGGAACCAGTCTGTTGTTCCATGCCCAGTTCTAACTGTTGCTTCTTTTTTTTTTTTTTTTTCTTCACTTGATATTATCTTTAATTACAAAGACTTTTCCAATCACATCACATAGAGATCATTTTATCCACTGCTCTGTTTGGCTGCCAATCTCTTATCTCTCTCCTCAGCAATGGTAAGGTGAATACCCTTTCCACGGGGAAGAGAGATCCACGGTTTGTTGCCTTTGCCAATAATGAAAATGTTTTGAGAGTCGTTTGGCAAAGCTGTTGCCGTTCGCATCTTTCACATGAACTACATCAAAAGAACCTGGATGCCTCTCCCGGTTTGTAATCACACCAATTCTTCCCAGGTTAGCACCTCCAGTCACCATGCACAGGTTACCAGTGTCAAATTTGATGAAATCAGTAATCTTGCCAGTCTCCAAGTCAGTCTGAATGGTATCATTCACCTTGATGAGGGGATCAGGGTAATGGATGGTACGAGCGTCATGGGTTACCAGATGAGGGATTCCTTTGGTTCCCACAAATATCTTTCTTACTTTGCACAATTTATACTTGGCCTCCTCAGGTGTAATACGATGAACAGCAAAGCGACCCTTGGTGTCATAGATCAAACGAAAATTCTCTCCAGTCTTATCAATGCTGATGACATCCATAAAACCAGCAGGGTAGGTTATATCTGTGCGGACTTTGCCATCGATCTTAATGAAACGCTGCATGCAAATCTTCTTTACTTCATCTCCAGTTAGGGCATACTTAAGTCTATTCCTTAGGAAAATGATTAGGGGGAGACACTCCCTTAGCTTGTAGGGGCCGGTAGATGGACAAGGGGCAAACACACCAGTCAGTTTATCCAGCATCCAATGTTTTGGAGCTGCTATGCGTTTCAGGTGCTTCTTGGGACCCTGAGCCATGGCTGCGCTAGGCACGAAAAGAGCCTAACTGTTGCTTCTTGAGCTGCATACAGATTTATCAGGAGGCAGGTCAGGTGGTCTGGTATTCCCATCTCTTGAAGAATTTTCCACAGTTTGTTGTGATCCATCCAGTCAGCTTTGGTATAGTCAGTAAAGCAGAAATAGATGTTTTTCTGGAACTCTTGGGCTTTTTTGATGATCCAACAAATTTTGGCAATTTGATCTCTATCTTTTTAAAATCCAGCTTGAACATCTGGAAGTTCACAGTTCACATACTGTTGAAGCCTGACTTGGAGAATTTTGAGCATTACTTTGCTAGCGTGTGAGATGAGTGCAATTGTGTGGTAGTTTGAACATTCTTTGGCATTGCCTTTCTTTGGGATTGGGATGACCTTTTCCAGTCCTGTGGCCACTGCTGAGTTTTCCAAATTTGCTGGCATATTGAGTGCAGCACTTTCACAACATCATCTTTTAGAAATAGCTCAACTGGAATTCTATCACCTTCACAAACTTTATTTGTGGTGATGCTTCCTATGGCTCACTTGACTTCACATTCCAGGATGTCTGGCTCTAGGTGAGTGATCACACCACTGTGATTATCTGGGTCATGAATATAGTTTTTGGATAGTTCTTCTGTGTATTCTTGCCACCTCTTCTTAATGTCTTCTGCTTCTGTTAAGTCCACACCATTTCTGTTCTTAATGGTGCCCATCTTTGCATGAAAAGTTCCCTTGGTATCTCTGATTTTCTTTCCCATTCTATTGTTTTCCTCTATTTCTTTGCATTGATCGCTGAGGAAGGCTTTCTTATCTCTCCTTGTAATTCTTTGGAACTCTGCATTCAGATGGGTTTATCTTTCCTTTTCTCCTTTGCCTTTTGCTTCTCTTCTTTTCTCAGCTATTTGTAAGGCCTCATAAGACAACCATTTTGCCTTTTTGCATTTCTTTTTCTTGGGGATGGTCTTGATCACTGCTTCCTGTACAATGTCACGAACCTCTGTATTCTTCAGGCACTCTGTCTATCAGATCTAATCCTCTGAATCTATTTGTCTCTTTTACTATATAATCATAAGAGATTTGATTTAGGTCATACCTGAATGGTCTAGTGGTTTTCCCTATTTTTTCAGTTTAAGTCTGAATTTTGCAATATAAAGTTCATGATCTGAGCCACAGTCAACTCCCCTGTTTTGTTTTTGCTGACTGTATAGAGCTTCTGCAACTTTGCCTGCAAAGAATATAATCAATCTGATTTTGGTATTGACCATCTGGTGATGTCCATGTGTAGAGTCTTCTCTTGTGTTGTAGGAAGAGGATGTTTGCTGTGACCAGTGCGTTCAGCTTATCTCTTATTTAGCACCAGAGGATTCATACCAGAGTGAAACCTTATAAATGCAGTGAATGTGGTAGAACCTTCAGCCAGAATGCAAACCTCAGAAAACACCAGCGAACTCATATAAAAGCCTTGCAAATGTACTGAGTATGAGAAAGCCTTCAGTGACTGTTCAACAAGTGACCCTTGTTGGTTTTCTTTAATTTCTCTTAGCAGCAGTGTTTTGTAGGTCTTAGTGTATAGTTCTTGCACATACTCTATTTCATGTTTTTTGATGTTTTATAGATGTAATTGTTTTTGAATATCCATTTCTGATCACAACTAGCATGTAGAAATGTATTTGATTTTAGTTTGCTGAACTTGAATTTTTTTTTTTTACTGCAGTCATCTGTTAGTTTATTGGCTTTTTAAGATTGCTTAGGGTTTTCCTTGTACATAGTCACATGCTTTGTGAATAGAGGTACTTTTTCCTTTTTGATTTTTATGCCCTTTGTTCTTTTTCTTTTTGCACTGGCTAGCACTTTCAGTAGATTATTGAAAAGAAGTGGTGAGCATGCATGTATTTGATTTGTTCTCAACCTTAGAAGTAGGGTCTTCTGCCATTGCGTATGATGGCTGCTGTAGGGTTTTTTTTGAAGATGCCCTTTAGTAAGTTGAGGATGTTGCCTGTAATTATAGTTTTCTGAGAGTTTTTTTTTTTTTTTTAAAGCATGACTGGGTGTTGAATTTTACAGATGCTTTGTCTACATCTAAAAAGATGATTGTATGTTTTTTTCCCTTTTATTTGTTAACATGGTGAAATATGTTGATGGGTTTTTGAATGTTAAATTCACTTATATTCCTGACTTAAATTGCACATGGTCATTGTGTAGTATCCTTTTTATGTATTGTTAATTTTTGTTAAGGAATTTTGCATCTTTGTCTTTAAGATATATTGATTTTTAATTTCCTTGTAATATTTTTGCCTAGTTTTCAAATGTCTGAGTAGGCTGCAAAAAAAGTTGAGAAATGTTTTAATGAATATTATGTTTGATACACCATAAGCTACTATTACATAATTAAACTGATATTTAATTAAATACTCTGCTGTTGTATAGGTTAGTACTCACTGGGTTGAAAGAAACCCAGTTCAAACTAATTGATATAAAAATATTTATTAGCCTAGCGCTCTAAACCAGGGCTTCAAATTTGGCTCAGTCCAACCCTGTAGATGTTATTGTCAACAGATATGTATATCTCTATTTTCTTTTGTTACTTCATTTCTCCATGTTGGGAGAGTTAGCCCCCCTCAGCTCCAGGATTATATATTGCATAGGTCTTGAGATTGCAAAACAAGAGAGTCCTTTGTCTCATGGTATCTGTAACAATATGTGTGAAAGGACTTGATTGCCTTTACTGGATCACATGTACCCAGTCACTTAGTGTAGGTCAGGGATTGATTGGCAGGCTGCAACCTGCTGGCCAAACTCTGCCTGCTTCCTGGTTTTTAAAAACACAGTTTAATTGGAGCCCAGTCATGCTCATTTGTTTACATATTGTCCAGGGCTGCTTCTTGCTGCAGTAGCTGAGTTTAGTGGTTAGCATATATACCGTATAGACGTCAAGGTCTAAAATACTTTATAGGAACAGTTTGCTGATCTTTGGTCTAAAGATTAGGGATACTCTAGCCAGGCTGTGTTCATTGATTGTGGAATCAGAGCCCATTTTTGACAGCTCTGTCATGGTTACAGTGAGGGAAGGGGAGCTGTTTCTGAAAGGATTATGCTATGCTATGCTAAGTCACTTCAGTCGTGTCTGACTCTGTGCGACCCTGTAGACGGCAGCCCACCAGGCTCCCCCGTCCCTGGGATTCTCCAGGCAAGAACACTGGAGTGGGTTGCCATTTCCTTCTCCAGTGCACGAAAGCAAAAAGTGAAAGGGAAGTCACTCAGTTGTGTCCGACTCCTAGCGACCCCATGGACTGCAGCCCACCAGGCTCCTCTGTCCATGGGATTTTCCAGGCAAGAGTACTGGAGTGGGGTGCCATTGCCTTCTCCATCTGAAAGGATTGGCAGTTCCTAAAAGGAAAGAATGCCAAATAGATACTTTGCTCCCCAATAAAAAGAGCTTCTTTATTACACTTATTTTTTTGTTCTGTTGTGTAGACTTAAGTTAAACATGATTATATATGTTTTCACATTGACACCGATGTTAACAGAATAATATACTAATGTAGGAGATACAGGAGAATGTGTAAGTATATAGTAATAGAATCTTTAAATTGCATGAAATGTAAGGATAACAGTCTGTGAAAAATGTAAATTGATGGGTTATAATTTTTCTTTTCTCAGATGATGAAACATGCCTGGGATAATTACAGGATATATGGATGGGGGCATAATGAACTCAGACCTATTGCAAGGAAAGGACACTCCACTAATATATTTGGTAAGGCTGCTTTTTTACTGTTTTTATTTTAAAAATAGGATCTAACTATTTAGTTACTTTCTAAAACCTGAGTACAGTAGTCCCTGCTTATCTAAGCTTTTGTTTTCTTTCTATTTCATTTACTTATGGTCAATCTCAGTCTGAAAATATTAAATGGAAATTTTCGGAAATAATTAATAAATTAAAATTTTGTGCCTTTTCCAGCCTAGGGTATGAACCATCTCTTTGTCCAGTGTATCCTACTTGTTAGTTAGCCATCTGTCTGGGCATCAGATCAACTGTGGAGATAGCGCAGTGCTTGTGTTCAGGTAGTCCTTATTTTACTTAATAATAGGCCCACAACACAAGATTAGTGATGCCAGCAATTTGGATTTACCAAAGAGAAACTGTGAAGTGCTTTCTTTAAGTGAAAAGATGAAAGTTCTTCACTTAATAAGGACCATATGCTGAAATTAAGATCTCAGGCTAAGAATAAATATTCTAATCATGAAATTGTGAGGAAGTAAATTTGTGCTAGTTTTACTGTTGAGCTTCAGACTGCACAGGTTATGGCCGTAGTGCAATTAAGTGCTTAGTTAAGATGGAAAAGTCTTTACGTTTGTACAGTAAGATCTTTTAAGGAAGAGAGAGACCACATCTACATAATGTTTATTGCAGTAAATTATTATAATTATTCTATTTTATTATTAGTTATTGTCAATCTCATACTGTGCCTAATTTATAAATTAAACTGTATTATACATACGTATGTATAGGAAAAAAACATGTAGAGTTTGGTACTCTCCAGGGTTCCAGGTATCTGGGCACCTTGAGATAAGGGGGTGGGGGGTCTTCTTTATTTCTCGTGGGCTTCAGTCCATGGGGTCACAAAAGAGTCGGACACAACTTAAGTGACTAAACAACAGTAACAACTGTATTTCTATAGAACTGTAATTTGAAGCAAGGTGTAGTTTTTTGCAAGTTTTACTCAAGATTTAGTTATCACAGATAAGTGATAAATTTTGTATTTGCATACAGATGTTTTAGTCATTTATTTGTATTTTGAAGCTTTTTCTGCATTGTTTTTCTTTAGTGTAAGAAAGATACATACCTATTTGTAATTGTTTTTCTTCAACATAGTCCCAATTCTGATACTGCAGAGGACGAAAAGGATAGGAAATTCCAGTAGTGTTAGCTATGTATGTTAAAAAAAAAAAATAATAAGTAACATGCCCAAGGTGATTCAGTTGATAAATTGAGTAAATGTACAGTATATTCACAGTTCCAAGGGAGAAATTGACAGTCTGTGTGTGGATGAAGGTTTGGGGAAGAGCTTTTTGTTTAACTTGAATTTAATAACTTTCTACCTCACGTGAGTTCAGTTCACTTGTTAAATTTCTCAGTTTAAAAGAGTGTTAACTACCTTAACAACTTTTATTTAACTTAAGAATAAGTCTTAAATATTATCAAGTTGTTCTTTAGAGTCTTCACATCTTCTCTCATTTTAGGTGCTTCTTGATGTGATGGATATCTTTTAAATAGCAGTATGTAAAGACAAGAAAATACTAATAGAATCAGAAAGCACATTTGTCAGTCACATGAAGTGCAGTCATCTTTACTAATTGTAATGCAACACCACAATAATAACTTTTTTTTTTATTGTGACTAAGGAAGAATTTTTCCTGTGCAGTGATATCTCATAATTTTTTCAATGCTTGATTGTTTCCTGTCAAAAAAGAAAATGACTGAAAAGATAATTTCTCCTGGGTTTGAGAGATGTTGGGATGGAGGAATAATGGAAAAAATTTTTCTTTAGGTAATGAAAGACACCCAGAGATCTCACATATGACATTTAATTTTGCATCTATCACTTAATGAAGTATAGTTTATTTCCTTAGCAGAGGTTACAGAATTAAGAGTTACTGTTGCTTTGTGGAGGCCACAGTGAGACATTAGTGCAGTAAAAGATATTTAATGATTAATTAAAATTAGATCCTCTCTGCAACTAACCATCCGTTTGTATTAAACTCAGTGGTAAACTCTGAGCCCTTTGAAAATGAGTTGGATGTTAATTTTCTGTTTAGTTTTTAAAATCTTATTTCTCAGAACATCTAATATAGTAAGACTTATCAAATAGTATGGTCCTAGGCGAGGTAGTAGGTAAATAACATACATTTGTTTTACTTAATCATGACTGTAATCAATAACTTAATTTACTTAATCAGTAACTGTAAGGTATGATTATTTGCTGAATTTAAAGATAAATGAGCTTTCAGGTAACTTCTTAAAATTTTATTCCTTATGAGTCAGTATAATTCATTTAGTGAGCAAAATGGTTGTTTCTTTTTTAAAGTCTGAAAGAGTTGCTGTCTTGTGTCAAACTCTTTGCGACGTCATGGACTACATAGTTTGCCAGTCTCCTCTGTCCATGGAATTCTTCAGGC
The DNA here is from genome assembly GCF_000754665.1 of Bison bison bison. Taxonomy (NCBI): domain Eukaryota; kingdom Metazoa; phylum Chordata; class Mammalia; order Artiodactyla; family Bovidae; genus Bison; species Bison bison. The sequence goes on along the minus strand of NW_011495072.1, from coordinate 3,089,268 downwards.
AAGAATACTGGAGTGGGTAGCCATGCCCTTCTCCAGCCAATCTTCCCGACCCATGGATCGAACCCAGATCTCCCCCATTTCAGGCAGATTCTTTACCATCTGAGCCACCAGACAAGCCCATTTCCTTCTTAAATAAATGTGACTTTGTTAAAATCCTAATGGCTACATTTTGACTTAATGTTTTCTCTTTTTAAAAATAGCATTTTTATGAAAGGGGTTTTGCTATTTATTTATTTATGGCTGTGCTGCTTGCCACGTGGCTTGCAGGATCTTAGTCCCCAGACCAAGGATTGAACCCAGGCCCATGTCAGTGAAAGTTTGGAGTCCTAACTACTGGGCCAACAGGGAATTCCCTTATGAAAAGTGGTTTTAATTTGTGGTACTTTTTGTCAGACTTCTTCACAAGTGACCTTTGTAGATCACTATTTGGTCAGGTTGGTAAATGATGACCAGGGCAATGACAGGTTCAGATTATTGTCAGGTGAGTTCTTACTGACTGGCCATTAGGAACACTTAAACTGGTTTACTGGATAAACAAAGTTATTTGTGAGATCATAGAAATTAAAGGAGCCTAGAGTTGGAAATGGAGAAGGAAATGGCAACCCACTGCAGTATTCTTGCCTGGAAAATCCCATGGACAGAGGAGAGTTGGAAAGGGTGACTTTACAAAATTAGTCTTTTCATTTGGTACAGAAGCAAGATTTTGTCAGTTTTGATTTGGTATTTCTGAGGGATCATCTTGTAATGAGTATCAATTAAGTATTTTCCAATAAAATTTTTACCTTTTTATTGAGGTATGAGGTCAGTTATTTGCTTTAGAGATTCTGTAATTGGGTTTGTAAATAAAACTGTATTTTCCTTTGTATGTGTGTATGTTAACATACACATTACTAGTTACATTACTAGTAACAATAGTTACATACACATTACTAGTGGCAGCATCAATAGTATTTATACAGTGCATACTCCTGAAGGCTGAATCTTGTGCCCCACAAATTCACCTGTTGCAGCTCTGCCTCCCAATGTGACTGTATTTGGAGATAGAGTGTTTGGGACGTAATTAAGATTAAACTAGGGGCCTGAATCAGAAAGGGATGGAACCCTTAAAGAATATGAAGAAGCACCCAAAATCTTTTCTTCCGCTGCACATACACTAAGAAAAGGCTGAGTGGGTATGATATAGCAAGAAGGTGAACATCAAGCCAAGAGGAAGTTGTTCCTCTAAAGATTGGAAGCTTGCTCTTGGTTTCTAACCTGCAGAACTGTGAGAAAAGAAATTTTGTTGTTTAAGCCCCGTAGTGGATGGTGTTTTGTTATGGTAAGCTGAGCAGAATAATAAGCATACTATATACCAAGGACTGATATAAGTGGTTTATGTGAGCAGGCTTATTTAGTACTCAGACACTAAGAGGCAGGTACTATTATTATTATTCCCATTTTACAGAGGAGGAAACTGAAGCACAATTAGAGTTAACTAACTTACTCAAGGTTGTACAACTAGTAAATAATGGAGCCAGATTTTTATTATAGGCAACTTCATGCTGAAGTTCATGCTTCTAATTCTGCTTCAGCTAACTTTAGGGACAGGGAAAAAAAAATACCAGCACATGGGAAAAATCTATTATGACAAAATTGTACCAAAAATGTAGAAAAAATGAAAATGCAATCTATATTATTTTCAGTAGTCAAAAGTAGGTGCTTATATTGATACTTTTAGAAAAACATTTGAGGGGTTACATTTTTCTTCCAGTGGAATAAACTAAGTGGGAATGAATCTTTTATTGTTTGTTTTGTCTGATAGTTTCAGTTATGAAGTTAGTTTACTAAAGGATTAATGAAGAGTTTGATTTTTTCCTTCTTTGTTCCTTTTCTACATCTCATATTCTTGCTAGTGAGTATTATTTGGGATTTTTTTTTTTAATCTGTTTTTAGGTTTTTTGTTGAAGATCTTTCTAAGGGAAGGATCATAGGGTCTCATTTGACATCCCAGATTCTGTATGCCTTTATAAAATTAGAATCGTAAAAGTTGGAAGAAACTTTAAAAATCTTAACCTATTACTATAGGAGCATATAGGCAGGAATTGAACCTTCTTGGTGGCTTAGATGGTAAAGAATCTGCCTGTAGTGCAGGAGATGTGTGTTTGATTCCTGTGTTGGGAAGATCCCCTGGAGAAGGAAATGGCTACTTGCTCCAGTATTCTTGCCTGGAGAATTTCATCAACAGAAAAGCCTGATGGGCTACTGTCCAAGGGGCTGTGACGAGTCAGACACGAGTGTGACCGACATTTCTGCTTTTCACTGTTCATAATATTCTAGATTATAAGGAAATTTAAAATGTGTCCATTTTCTTTTTCTTAGCCTTGATTATTAAAACATTCTTTATATGGTAACTGAAATCATATTCCTCTGACTTCTGTCTAGTTTGTACTTGGTTGGCATCAAGGTTTCTTTTTGTACATATAACAGGAAATTCATTTCAAAATGGCTTAAACTAAAAAAGAAATTTAATGAGATCAGTGATGTTCTAGAGTAGATCTGATTCCAGTTAAGCTTTTTTCTTTATCTCTTTGCTCTGTTTTCCTCTGTGTGTTTATATTTTCAGATTGACATCTTAGCAGGATAAATTGGTTTGATTTTGTCTAGTTGGGGCTCAGCCCTGGACCTTGTGAGTGGAGAGAGGAAAATGTTGCTGGACATAGGTTACCACTGATAATAATTTTTCCAACAGTGATTAATAGAATGAATTAGGTTTACTTAGATACTTTGGAGAATTGAAAGATTTTTGTTAGGGATAGTTATTCTTACATTTGAAAGAATTTTGATTTGGAAAAGAATATTGTTTGTTTTTACAGTGCTTTTTTGAAATGTGCCTTTTATCTTCCAGGTATGTATAAGTTCTTTCTGTTATTTCTAACTTGCTAATTATTTCTAATATTTTGTTGGGGATTTTGCATTCATATGTAGGGAAGGATATTGTTTTGTATTTATCTTGTACTCTCTTTGTCTTGTTTTGGTATCAGTGTAATAAAATGAATTTGGAAGTTTTCTCTGCTCTTCATTTTTCTGTACTGTTGATTTGATAGTCTTTCTTAAGGTTTTTATATAATTTGCCAGTGAAACCATCTGCATGTGGAGCTTTTTTTTCTGGGAGATTTTCAACTACAACTTCTACAATCTCAGTTTCTCTATTTCACATCCCTATAAGGGCCATTCACTATCTGTTTCACCTTAGGTTGAGTCAGTTCAGTTCAGTCGCTCAGTCGTGTCCTACTCTTTGCGACCCCATGAATCGCAGCACGCCAGGCCTCCCTGTCCATCACCAACTGCTGGAGTTCACTCAAACTCACTTCCATCCAGTCGGTGATGCCATCCAGCCATCTCATCCTCTGTCATCCCCTTCTCCTCCTGCCCCTAATCCCTCCCAGCATCAGAGTCTTTTCCAGTGAGTCAACTCTTCGCATGGCCAAAGTCCTGGAGTTTCAGCTTTAGCATCATTCCTTCCAAAAAACACCCGGGGCTGATCTCCTTTAGAATGGACTGGTTGGATCTCCTTGCAGTCCAAGGGACTCTCAAGAGTCTTCTCCAGCAGCCCAGTTCAAAAGCATCAATTCTTTGGCGCTCAGCCTTCTTCACAGTCCAACTCTCACATCCATACATGACCACTGGAAAAACCATAGCCTTGACTAGACGGACCTTTGTTGGCAAAGTAATGTCTCTGCTTTTGAATATGCTATCCAGGTTGGTCATAACTTTCCTTCCAAGAAGTAAGCGTCTTTTAATTTCATGGCTTCGTTTTGGTAATTGATGGTTTTGAGGAATTGGTTTGTTTCATCTAAGCCATTGATATTATGTGCATAGAGTTGTTTGGAGTAATATTACCTTTTTGATATCTATGGTAGCTGTAGTTATAATCCCCTTTTATTCTTAATATTGGTAATTTATGTTTTCGTTTTTTTCCTTTGTCAGTTTTGCTGAAAGTTTTATCAATTTCATTGATATTTTCAAGGAAGCAGCTTTCGGTTTCATTGATCTCCTTATGTTTCCTTTATGTTTTAATTTTCTTTGATATCTGTTCTTTGTTATTTCTACTCTTCTGCATGATTTGGGTTGCTTTTGTTCTTGCTTTTCCAATTTCTTGAACTAGAAGCCTAGATTATAGATTCTAGATCCTCTTTTCCAATGTAAGCATTTAGTGTCAAATAGTTTTCTGCCAAGTGCTGCTTTAGCTGCATCTGAAAGATTTTGATACATTGTATTTTCATTTTTACTCAATTCAGTATGTTTAAAAACTTACCTTAAGTTGTTTAATTTCTAAATGCTTGGAGATTCTTCTTTTGTCTTTCTGTTATTGATTTCTAATTTAATTCCATCATGGTCAAAGAATGGACTTCCCAAATGGTGCAGTGGTAAAGAATCCACCTGCCAATGCAAGAGACACAGGCTCAATCCCTGGGTCAAGAAGATCCCCTGGAGAAGGAAATGGCAACCCACTCTGGTATTCTTGCTGGGAAAATTCCATGGACAGAGGAGCCTGACAGGCTATAGTCCATGCAGTTGCAAAATGTCAGAAGTGACTGAGAGTGAGCACACACACATACTCAGAGAATATACTTTGTGTGATTACAATTCTTTAAGTCTTTTAAATTATTTAAGAATTACCTTTTGACTCAGAATATGGCCTGTCTTGGTGAATGTTCCATTTATGCTTGAATAGAATGTGTATATATGTAGTGATGTTATTGGGTGTAGAATGTTCTATTAATGTCCGTTGGATCTCATTGGTTTATGGGTTTGTTCAGGCTTCCTCATCCTTGCTGATTTTCTATCTAGTAGTTTTATTAATTACTAGGTGAGGGGTGTTGAGGTTCCCAACTATATTGGATTTCTTTCTTGTTCCTTTCAGTTCTGTCAGCTTTTACTTTATATATTTTGAAGTGCTCTTGTTAGGTATTTATACCTAATAGATACATCTCCTTGGTGCCACCACCAAATCTCTTAATACCAAAACCAGACAATGGTATTACAGTGTAAGGAAACTTATAAACCAGTGTTCCTCATGGTTCCTTTATGAACACGGACATAAAAATCTTTGACCAAATTAGATTTATTTTAGTAAATCTTACTCAGCAATATGTAAAAATAATAACACCTCATGACCAAGTGGGGTTTATCCTAGGAATGCATGGTTGGTTTAACATTTGGAACTTAGTCAATATAACTGAAGATATTAAGAAACTAAAAGAGGAAAATTATATGATCATCTCAGTGGTTATTGAAAAAGCATTTAACAACACTCAACATCCATCCATAATAAAAGCATAATGAAAACTTTCAGCAAACTTGAACTAGAGGGGAACTTTCTTAGCCTGATAAAAAGTATTAAAACATACCTACCCTCGCTCCCCTGACACATACCCAAAACCAAACAAATAGAAAAAGAATCCCCACATACTTAATGTTGAGGGGCAAGACACTCTCCCTGAAAACTGTGAACTAGGCAAAGATGTCTCTACTGTCCAGCTTCTATGTAACATTATGCAAGGAGCCCTGGCCAGTACACTAAAGTAAGAAAAAGACAGAAAAGTACAAAGGTTATTAACGAAGAAGTACAACTGTCTTTATTTATAGTCAATATGATTGCTCATGAAGAAAATACTAGGGAATCTGTCAAACAATAACAACAAAATTCTAGAATGAAAACAGATTTAGTAGTGAGGCCATTGGATACAAGTTCAATATACAAAGTAAATTATATTTCTCAATACTAGCTGTAAACAGTTATAAATAAAATAAAAATAATATCCTTTGCAGTAGCATAAAAACATGAAATACATGTGGATGAATTTAACACACTGTGCACAATCTGTACACTGAAAACTGTGACTATTGAGAGAAATTGAAAATAACTTAAATGAAAGACATGCCATGTTTATGAGTTGGAATACTCAATATTGTTGAGATGTCAGTTCTCTTGAAATCTGTCTTTAGGTTTAAAGGAATCCAAGTAAAAATGACTTCTCCATAAAAATAGATAGGCTGATTCTAAAATCTATATGAAAACTCAAAGCATGTACAATAATCAAAATAGTTTTTAAAAAGAACAAAGTTGAAGGATTTATGCTGCTTGATTCTAGATTTACTGTGGAGCTTCAGTAATGAGGACAGTACAGTTTTTAGTGTAAAGATAGACATCGAAATCACTGGAAAAGAATAGAAATAGAGCTACACATACATTTTTAATTGATTTTCAACAAAGATGCTTTCAATGGGTTATAGGAAAGTCTTTCTCATAAGTGGTGCTGGGTCAGTCATATACTCCTACAGAAAAAAACAAAAACATTGACTCTTCAACACTGTACAAAAATGAACTTGAAATGGATCATAAATCTAAACATAAAAACTAAAAGTATAAAATTTCCAGTAAAAAACATTTGAGAAAATCTTTGTGACTTTGAGGTGAGCTAAGAGTTTTAAGAATACACAAGGAGTAAACCATTAAAGAAATTGATAAATTGGACTTCATGAAAATTAAAAATCTCTGTTCTCCAAAAGACATTAAGGAAATGAAAAAGCAAGCCCAAGAATTGGAGAAAATATTTGTGGTACATGTATAAGCATGTATTCAGAATATGGAAATAATATGTCACCAAAGAAGATAAATGAATGGTCAATAAGCACATCAGTCATCAGGGAAATTAAAATTCAAACTATAATACAAAATCCTATTATTCATACCCACTAGAATGAGTTCAATTAAAAAGGGCAGCGATGTGTCAAGTATTGAGAAGGATGGGAGGACAATCAGTGAGTGCATGCTCATTTGGTTGTGTCCCACTCTTTGCGTCTCTATGGACCGTAGCTTGCCAGGATTCTCTGTCCATAGGATTCTCCAGGCAAGAATACTGGAGTGGGTAGCCATGCCCTTCTCCAGGGGATCTTCCTGACCCAGTGGTCTAACCCGCGTCTCCTGTGTCTCCTGCATTATAGCTGTATTCTTTACCCACTGAGCCACTAGACTTTTTATATTGCTTTGGGAGTATATAATGGTACATTCTGGAGAGCAGTTTGTCAGTCTCTCATCAAATTGAACATAAACTCACCATAAAGTGAAAGTGAAGTCACTCAGTCGTGTCCGACTCTTAGCGACCCCATGGACTGCAGCCCACCAGCCTCCTCCATCCGTGGGATTTTCCAGGCAAGAGTACTGGAGTGGGGTAAGCAAGTCCATATCTAAATATTTCCATGATCTTCACAAATGAGATCAGACAATAGTTTTATTTTTCTTACTAAGTTATATTTTTGCATCAGTGGTATGCAGAATTCATAAGTTTTTTTATCCCCCTATGTTCTATCAAGATTTATGTAGTATTTGTCATCCTTAAAATTAAAAGTAGAATTTATTCTATGAAACTTCTATAGTACAGTTCTTGTATTGTGGGTAGCTCTTTGAAAATTTTTCAATTTCTTATTTCTTGGTCTGTGTTTAGATTTTTCTGTTTCTTTTTTCATGAGTCAAAATAATGCTCATTTTCTTAGAAAATTGTCAGTTCCACTCATTTTCAAATTTATTTGGAAGATACAACTAAAATTTTTTTTTTGTTTTCTTAATTTCTTTTACATCTGTCTCGTAGCATTCTCAGTTCCTTTTTTGTGTTTATATATTCCCATTTGTTGTTCAGTTGCTAAGTCGTGTCTGACTCTTTGAGACCCCATGGACTGCAGCACTCCAGGTTTCCCTGTCCTTCACTATCTCCCAGAATATGCTCAGACTCACTTCCGTTGAGTCAGTGAAGCCATCCAACCATCTCATCCCCTGTGAACCCCTTCTCCTCATGCCCTCAATCATGGTCTTTTTCCAGTGAGTCGGCTCTTCACGTCAGGTGGCCAAAGTATTGGAGCTTCGGTATCAGTCCTTCCAATGAATATTCATAGTTGATTTCCTTTAGGATTGACTGGTCTGATCTCCTTGCTGTCCAAAGGACTCTCAAAAGTCTTCTCCAGCACCACTGTTTGAAAGCATCAATTCTTACGTGCTCAGCCTTCTTTATGGTCTAACTCACATCCATACATGATTACTGGAAAAACCATAGCTTTGACTATATGGACCTTTGTTAGCAAAGTGATGTTTCTGCTTTTTAATATGCTATCTAGGTTTGTCATAGCTTTTCTTCCAAGGAGCAAGCATCTTTTAATTTCATGGCTATAATCATCATCTGCAGAGATTTTGGAGCCCCAGAAAATAAAATCTGCTGCTGTTTCTACTGTTTTCTCTATCTGTTTGCCATGAAGTGAGGGGACTGGATGCCATACTCTTAGTTTTTTGAATGTTGAGTTTTAAGCCAGCCTTTTCACTTTGCTCTTTCACCTTCATCAAGAGGCTTTTTAGTTCCTCCTCACTTTCTGCCATTAGAGTGGTATCATCTGTATATCTAAGGTCTTTGATATTTCTGCTGGCAATCTTGATTCCAGTTTGTGCTTCATCATTTTGCATGCATGATGTACTTTGCATATAAGTTAAATAAGCAGGGTGAAAATATACAGCCTTCATGTACTCCTTTCACACTTTTGAATGACTGCTTTAAAAAAATCAGTTATAAATTTATTGTATAGTTCTTTTCATAGAATCATCTCTTGAATTTATTATTCTGATAGTTGTTTATTACTAATTCATTTACTTCTGCCTTTAGCTTTTCTGATTCTTCTACTTTGTTGCTCAAGTTTATCATTCTTTTTCGTACTTTGTTAGAACAGAGTGCAATTGTTTTCATTTGTTCTTATTAAATAGTACAAAATTTTCAAGTTAGGAGTTTTCCTCAGAACTGGTTGATTCCTGTGTTCTCATAATAAATCTTTATTAATATTTTATATCTTCTGTAGGGTCATACTTTAGTGTTTATTTGACCCAAGAGTAGTTTTAGACCCTTTAATTTTTTCCAGTTGAAATCTTCAGTTGTTGTCTAGGTAAAAGTCATAGGGATAGCCAGTAATTTCAATTTTGCCTTTCACTTTTTTGTGCTGCTTAGCCTGTGGCACAAACCTCTCCTTGTGGAACCAACCAAAATCAGTACATATATGTGGGTCTGGCCTTTTTCCATTTCAGAATAGTCAACACCTCAGAGCAACATGTATTTAAAGGACTAAATAAATAACTAGAGAACTGAACATAGCTACCTATAAAAATAGAAATGAGAACAAAAACAGGGACTCCTAAGGATTTAAAATATGCATGATATATATTGTGGAAAAAATACTAAAATAGATAGAGATACATATTTGATTCAGGTGATTATGCAAGTCAGTCAGTTCAGTTGCTCAGTCGTGTTCAACTCTTTGTGACCCCATGTGTGACCTGCTGTGACTGCAGCACACCAGGCTTCCCTGTCCATCACCAACTCCCGGAGCTTGCTCAAACTCATGTCCATCAAGTCGGTGATGCCATCCAACCACCTCATCCTTTGTTGTCCCTTTCTCCTCTCACCTTCAGTCTTTGCCAGCATCAGGGTCTTTTCCAGCGAGTCAGTTCTATGCATCAGGTGGCCAAAGATTATGCAAGAGATAGTGATATATGGGTGATTAAATAGCTTGATAACATTTTTGTTATCTTAATAGGAAGCTGAGAAACAAAAAAGAAATGGAAAGTATGTCTGTAATAACCCAGAACAAATGTTATAGTTGATATCAACATGAAGGGAACTGAGTGGGGAGAAGACCAAGGAATTTATCAAAAGTGTGGTGGAGTACTCATTTTGTTAGTAGAAAGATATCCTTCTTGGTAAATTGAAATAATTAGGAGCACATGAACAAGAAAGTGTGATGTAAGTTAAAAACAAGCATTATAAGAACAAATTTGTATAGCTTAAAACCATCCTAAGAAAACATTTGGGGAAAAAAGTATGGAATTAAGAAGGAAAGTAAAGGGCTTCCCTGGTAGTCCAGTGGCTAAAGAGTTTGAGCTTCTGCTACAGGGGGCATGGATTCGATTCCTGTTTAGAGAAGTTCTACATGCAGTGCAGTGTGGCCAAAATAAATAAATAAATAGAAGGAATATTAGATGGAAAATATGAACCTAGATAGGCTTCAGTGGTAAAGAATTTGCCTGAGCCTGGTGGCTCAGTGTTAAATAATCTGCCTGTCAATGAAGGCGATGTGACTTTGATCTTTGTGTCTGGAAGATCCTCTGGAGAAGGAAATAGCAACCCGTTCTAGTATTCATGCCTGGAAAATCCCATGGATAGACAAGCCTGGCAGGCTGTATTCCATGGTTTTGCAAAAGAGTTAAGACATGATGAATGATTAAACAACAACAACAATGAACCTAAGTAGTATTGAATACAGATTCCTAAAATATCACCAAGGTAACTTGTTGATAAGACAAAGTGAAAGTTGCTCAGTCGTGTCAGACTCTTTGCGATCCCATGAACTATACAGTCCATGGAATTCTCTAGGCCAGAATACTGGAGTGGGTAGCCTTCCCTTTCTCCAGAGGATCTTCCTAACTCAGGGATTGAACCCAGGTCTCCTGCATTGCAGGTGGATTCTTTACCAGCTGAGCCACAAAGGAAGCCCAAGAATACTGGAGTGGGTAGCCTATCCCTTCTCCAGCGAATCTTCCTGACACAGGAATCAAACTGGAGTCTCCTGCATTGCAGGTGGATTCTTTACCAACTGAACTATCAGAGAAGCCCTAGCTGAGGACCATGGTAAGGGAGATCACTCCCTCAGCAGAACCTTAGTAGCCTGTTAGACAGGGAAGGATGAAGTTGAGATATATATTGAGATTTTAAGTCTTTCTTAGTAAGGGCCCTTCAATTGGTGGATTATGGTTGATTATATCTTGGTTATGATTGGAAAAGGATCATTATGTTATGCGCTTACCTAGTGGCTCAGTGAGAAAGAATCCACCTGCTAATTCAGGAGATGTGAGTTCGATCCCTGAAAGATCCCCTGGAGATGTAAATGGCAATCTACCTCAGTATTTCTTGCCTGGGAAACTCCATGGACAGAGGAGCCTGGCGGGCTACCATTCATAGAATTGCAAAAGAGTCAGACATGACTTAGCAACTAAACAACAGCAACATGATCAGAGAATTTAAAGGAAGGAGGTTTAGAGTTTTGAAGTGTTAGCCATCATTTGATACTTTCTGTTAAAGAGTTGATGGATCTTTGAAGAAGTTCCTGGAATGAACAATAAACTTATTTTGTAACTTCTGTCTTTCTGAGTATGTTTCCTGTAAGAATAAACTCACTGATGAAGACAGTGTAATAATAAAGTTATGTTAATATAGGCAGTAAGCTGTGTGGGTGATTTTCATTCTCAGAAGGTAGAAATAATAATCTCATTCCTGGGGCTAGGGAGAACCCAGTTGCTCCTTGTTATTGTTCTTTTACTCTGCTACCGGATTTGTCTTACTAGTATCTTATTCAGGGTTTTTGCAGTTCTGTTCATTAGTAAGATGGGCCTGTTCTGTTTTCTTGTGTGTCCAGTACCTGGTTTTGGTATCAGTTAAGCTAGTTTTGTTCCATTAATTCCTCCCCCACCGAAACATTTTCTTTAAGATCAAGATGATCTCTTTTTGAAGATAGGCAAATCTTAGTACACATTTTATGACTTCCTTCTTTTAAAATACATTCTATCTGCTTTTTGATTGTTAAGGATTATTATACTTTATATTCCCACTACAGTCATATAGCCTTGTTATACTTTAATTATTATTTTAAGTATGTTTTTTGCCCTTTTTATGAATTTGGATAAAAAGAGCATGGTTCATGGTTGTCTTATGACTTAGCTTGCCATCTTGAACCACCCTCACGTTTCTTAAATTAATCCTTTTTTTTTTTCTTTGATCTATCTCAGTTAAGCAGAGAGATCTCATTTTCTGAACCAGGAAGAAAATTAAGAATTACAGTTTTAGTTTTCCTTTGTCTTCCTATTAGTTATCAATGTGTCTCTTTAGAAAAATGTTTTAAACAATGTATATTGTCTATTCTAATGGAAAAGTAGACGGTGTTGGATATTTTTTTAATCCCTATATTCCTACTCTGGTTTACTTTCTATATATATGAAAAATGAAAATAAGTCTTGTACGAAGGGTATCTTTTTAATGACATTTTTCTCTGTAAATATAGGAACTTCACAAATGGGTGCTACTATAGTAGATGCTTTGGATACCCTTTATATCATGGGACTTCACGATGAATTCCGAGATGGGCAAAAATGGATTGAAAACAACCTTGATTTCAGTGTGGTGAGTATACAGTTCATAATTTATTCAGTTGACTATAAAGAAAAGCACAGTCTCTAACAATAGTTTTGAGTATTATACTGAGTTTAAGGAAATCCCAAATCTCCCTTCTTTTGCAGTTGTCAATTGTTTATTTTTGCATAAAATAGACACCTTTTCTCAGCATTTTCCGTTTACTTTTCTTACTCTTATCATTTAAGGTAACATGTTGAGTGTGTTAAAAGCAAGAGTTAGGGGAAAAAAGCACATTGAACTGCAAATATAGGAAAATCATAAATTAACTTTAAAATAAATATTTTATTGTTTTTTAAAGATACAGTGATTTGGCGCAGTTTTTTTAACATCTTTTAAAAATGTTATTTTTTAAATTGAAGTATAGTTGAATCGTGTGAATATGGCACAGTTTTGATGAGTCTTCATAGGCATGTGCTCATTATCCCAGAATTTTGGCATAGTTGTTAAGTGGTACTGCTTAGGTTTGAAGCCCAGCATAGCTACATTCTAGTACTCCTTGGGAAATCTACCTGTAAGTAAGTGCTACTTTCTAAACCTGTCATAAAATTGCTATCCTGTTGCAGTATTGTGAGGATTATTTGAGATAAGCTGGTACATATTCAGTGTTCAGTAAATGATAGCAGTTATTTTCATTGCTACCAGTCTTCACCTAAAAGATGTGTGGGCTACTTTGTCATATTCATTATTATCTTTCATGATATTTGTACTTGTTGTTCCTTCTGAGTGTAGTGAGAAACCACTCCTTTATGTGTTTTTCTCTTTGGCAGACTCTGTATCATTCAAATTATGATTTAAATCTGTAATCATTTCTTTTCTGATGCCTTTCCTGATGCTAATTAGACTAAAACTGATTACTTTCTTTTGTATTATTTTAGCACTTTGAGCATATATAACAACAGTTTTTATTATCAGGTTTAGGTTTGGCTGTGCATAACAGAAAATCTAGTATGAAATAGCCTAAGCAAGAGAGAGAATTTGTTTCTGTTTCCTGGAAATCAAGTGCAGAGTTAAGCAGTTAGGACTGATTTGGGTAGCTCCTCAGTGATCTAGGATCCATTGTCTTACTGCTCTGTCAACTGCAGTATAAAGCTTCATCTTCATAGATGATTCCTCAAGATAAGGTGGATAAGTGCTCAGTGGCAGAAAGGAGGAAGGAAAGGATAGAGAAAAGATATGTGATTGTTTAGAAGTCGGTTACCCCATTTTTGCTTGTGTATTAGTGAGTGAATCTTACTCATGTGGCCACATCTTATTATAAAGGGGATTGAGAAATGTAGTTCATCCACTCCTCTCCACACCACCCCCCGCCGCCACCCACCCCGTATTTTAAGTAGCCCTTAGAGATTATGCTTTTTGCATCTTATTTAAGAAATCCTTACTTCATGGTCATGAAGATATATTCCAATGTTTAATTCTAAACTTCTAAACTTCTGCATTTGGGTCTTTAGTCCTTATATAATTGAATGTGTAGGTAGAATATGATAGGCAATTATCAGTTGATCAACAAATAGTTGATTCTATTTATTAATATTTCCCTGCTATTTATACATGCCACATTAGTCATGTATTAGTTATAGTCTGTTGTTTTCTACTTGCTCTTCTGTTTATTCCTACATGAATATTTTAGCAGTCTAAATATTTATTGTACTCTTAGCCACAGTATTTTTATAAGACAACTTGATACCTATATTTGAATCTTGGTATTATTAATGTCATTCTACTAGGAAATGATCTTAGCAGTTCTCAGTTCTTTGTTCTTTTAAGCTCTGGAAAACCCTGTTGAAATTTTGATGAGGATTGCATTCAGTTCATAGATGAATTTGGAGAGAATTGGCATTTGTGACTCTCAGACCCTCCTGTTTGTTAACATGGCAATTTTATTATGCCTGATAATTTGTTGGTATATTGTGTCAGTTGGCTCAATCAAGAACCAAAACTGTACAGTTTTTTAAATGAGAGGATTTATTGTTTAGAATTGTTAACCAAATAATGGGGCACTGAAAAGACAAAGTAGAACATTATTGTATTACAAGAGGTAGTATTAATAACTGCAATAGATAGCTGCCATGCCTGGAGTTCTGAGAACAATCAGAAGAGGTTGAGATCGTTAAAATTTAGTAGCTTGGGGCTCTGTTTTTGATAATTTAGGAGTTCTTAAAAGGATCCTCTTGGAGCTAGGGCCCAGACATCTGAAGAGGGGGTACCTAGCTAGAGCTTGGTATCTCAAAAGAGCATAAAGAGGCCAATTTGGAGAATGTGTCTGTGACAGGGAACTGTAACCTGGAAGCAAATGCCAGGGTGAAGAATCATGGCTGGTTTGACACTGTCAGAAACCAGAAGTAAACTAGAAGAAATAAGTTCCTTTTCCTTCCTTCATCCTTGTATTATCTTTATAGCACTTCTTGTCATTGGCAGGGCCTCTTGGGGAGCCCACTGGCAAATGAGAAATGCATTTGAAGAGTTCTAGTTTCTATATACCAAAGTAGAATGTTTAAGGATGGATTTGAAGCTGAGGAAAAAATAGCTTAATAATCAGCACAGTTATTTTTCATTCCTTTACTTTTAGCCTTTCTGTGTCATTTGTTTTAGCTGTGTATTTTACATATGATGTGTACTTAGATTTTTTTACTTTTATCCAGTCTTGGAATCTTTTAACTGTTAAATTTGAAATATTTACACTTAGTATGGTAACATATTTTTGGAGTTGGATCTTCCATCATTATTTTGCTACCTATATTATTATTGTGCTTCTCATTTGCCTTTACTTTCTCTCTTTCTTATTTTAGATTAAATTACTTCATGTCTGTTTTTTCCTCTATTATTTTTTAGTTTGTATCTCTTTTTACTTCTACTAGTTTGATTATATACTTTCCATTTCTGTTTATTTTGGGGTTACTCTTGAAATTTTAATAGATATACTTACCAAAGTTTAAAATTAATCAGTTTCTCTTTCTTCTGAAAAATATAAAGATCTTAGAATGTTTTAATTTAGCTCATCTCCTTCTTGTCTTATGTGTAATTGTTGTCTAGTTGGTCCCAGCTTGCATTTAAAGTAATGAATAGAAAAATTAGGTAATGAATAGAAAAATAAACGTATTTATTGAGTGCTTTCTCTGTGACAGACACTGTTCTGGATCTATGGATACAGGAATGAACAAAACAGAGTTTTATCTCTGGTTTATACTAGTTTATATTCTAGTTGGAGAAGGCAATGGCACTCCACTCCAGTACTCTTGCCTGGAAAATCCCATGGATGGAGGAGCCTGGTAGGCTGCAGTCTATGGGGTCGC
>NW_011495072.1:3066438-3073621 GCF_000754665.1 Bison bison bison | reverse complement strand
ACTTCACTTTCACTTTTCACTTTCATGCGTTGGAGAAGGAAATGGCAACCCACTCCAGTGTTCTTGCCTGGAGAATCCCAGGGACTGGGGAGCCTGGTGGGCTGCCATCTATGGGGTCGCAGAGTCAGACATGACTGAAGTGACTTAGCAGCAGCATATTCTAGTTATGCAAGAAAAATAGTAAATGCATATTCAAGTTATATATAACATATCAGGTAGTGATAAGTTCTTACTCTTAAAGAAGAGTAAATAAATAGGATTGGTGAGTAAATTGGTGAGTAAACAGGAGTAAGCAGTGGTGAAAAGTTGCTGTTTTTATACCTGATGACTATTGAAGGTAATAATATTTCTGAGAAGACACCCAAGGGAAGCCATGTGGATATGAGAGAGCCAAGCTTTCTCCTAATAGGTATTATAGCTGAGTATAAAATTAGAGGTTGGTGATTATTTTCTCTTAACCTTTTAAAGATACAATCTCATTGTCTTTCTAACATGCTGTTGAAAAGTATGCTGTCAGTTTAATTTTTAAAAGGTAATCTGTCTTTTCCCCCCTTGTTAATATTTTCTTTCTTTGCTTTGTTTTTCTGCAGTTTCTTTACCATTCTGTATTTAGATCATTCTGTAAAGGATGCATAATATTCTTTAGTCTGAGGACTTTTGTTTTCAGCACTTTAGGAAGATTCTGTCTTTACTCCTGTAAATAATGTTTCTTCCTCATCCTCTCTGTTCTGTTCTCTAGACCTTCTCTTCTGTCTCTTGTCAGGAAAGGTTTAAATTTTACAAATAAAGAATTATACCATATTAAGATGATGATAAGTGTTAATTGGGGAAATAGTACAGAATAAAGACTATTAGTGATGAGGGATTACTTCACTATTTTATATTGTGTGGTCAGAAAAACTTTCTAAGTGAAATTTGCTCCTAGAGATGTGCAAGTGGTGTAAAGACTGACACAGAAGTGAATTCGACAATTCTCAAATGGCAGGTAGGCCCATTTGGTGCAACCATAAAGTGAGTCAGAGGGATATTTGTTAGGAGATAATGTCAGAGAGGTTGTGGGGAATCTTATTATGTCTAATAAGTCATTTTATCCTGAGTATAACCAGAAATCATTGTAAAAGTTTGCACAGAGTGGTAATCTATGCTGACCTAAGATTGAAAAGTTACATTACGCTCTAGCTGTACGGTACTGAACAAATAGAGTGCTGGGAAGGATGAAATCAGGGAAACTGGTTAGAAGGTATTATTGTTCTAGCGAGTGACAGAGACCCTCTCTCCCTCTTTCGTTTCCTCTCTATATTTAGTGAATGTCTACTATATATCCTGCAGTATGCTTTATATTGGGAATATATGAAGTAGTATAAATGCTTTGCTTTTGAGGATGGGATAACAGTTTATGTTATTAAAATAATTATATTGTGAAAGTTCTATATTAGAGAATTATGCTTGTGTTAGCAAATGATGTCTTCTGCCTGTGAATATTGGAAAGCCTTCAGGGTAATACATATTTCCTTTTAATTTTTATTTAAAAGTTAATTAGAAATATTATTTTTCTATTAGTCAATTTTGTATATTCTGTGGATTCTTTGGTCATGTTCTTTGCCACTTCTTCACTTTTCTTTCCATGCATTAGAATCTGTCTCAGCAATATCTTTATCCATATCTAAATACAAACCTGTAGACTATATGTGGTAAGTTACTCTATATTTGTGGCAGATATCCTTCTGTTTGTTTCTTGCCTTTTAATTTTGTTCATGATTTTTTTGTTATAGGTAATTTTCATTATGGGGAAATTCAAGTTTTTCTATCATTGTTTGTTATCAGTGCCATTGATTATATGCTTATAAAGTACCTGCTTTCTCAAGGGAGTATAGATATGTTGTCACATTTTCTCCTACTTTTTTTTTTGTACTTCTGTGTTTACTTCTAAATTATTTTGATTTCATTTTGATAAATACGTATATATCATATATATGAGAGTCAAATTAATTTCTCATCTAGGAGTTAGTTTTTCAACATTATTAATCGAAAAATCTATTATCTTGTCATTACTTTTTGGTACCTCCTTTAACATTGATTAAGTTATACATACTAGAAAAGTATTTAAAATTCATGAGAAGAGATAGAAGTAAAAATGGACATACAGTTTACTGAATATATATTATAGTGTAGTGAATATAGTATAGAACAGAAAGGGGCCAGTGGATAGAGCACTGTTTCAAAATTTAAGAAATGGAGGCTTTCATGAGGGAGAATAGTCAAGTCATCAAATATCTTGCTAATTTCATAATCATATGTAAGGCACATGAAAATGGCCCATTGGTTATGGCAACTAGGAAGCTGTGCTGATAGCAGTAGAGGAGTTTCAGTAACATTAACAAATGGGAGGTGAGATTTCAGTTGCATGAGAAATGAAGATGTAGAAAGTGGAAAAAAAATATTCTCCCCAGTGTGTTTGTGAGAAACATATGAAGTATTGAAGATATTTCGAAACCTTTACAGCTTTGTGTATATGTGAGCATTTTCAATATGTTTTCACAGAATTCAGAAGTGTCTGTGTTTGAAGTCAACATTCGATTTATTGGAGGCTTACTTGCAGCGTATTACCTTTCAGGAGAGGAGGTGAGCAAAATCAGTAATAAATTGTTTGGGGGAAAAGGTTGTGAATTAAATTTAGTAAAATGAAATATTTCCCTAGCAGCATGTCATCTTTTAAAATTGTCTAATGAACTAATCTACAGGTTTTCTGAAATAACTAGATCTTCAGATAGAGCTCTGTTCCTTGGGGTTAATGATTTTTTTGTTTTGAGAATATCAGTAAGACAAATTTATCACAGATCCTAACATTGTGTACACTATGTCTCCTCTGTAGGAGTAATCCTCTAGAATTTGCCATTGCAGTTAATTACATGGTTGAAACAAAAAAATGAGTCAATAAGATTAAAATTAAGGAATGAATCAGTAAGATTCATTTTGTTTAAAGTGCCTATTTGGAAATTGAATGCCATTTATTGCTGTGAATTAAAAAAATAAAACACCAACAACTCTAAATTCTCCTTTTTGGAAGTCTTGGACTGAAATTCAGTTAGTTTGAAATAGAGACCATTATTTATGTTTTTAAATACTCCTTGATAAAGGTGTACTTATTAAGTATGTTTCAAGTACTCCTTGTTAAAGGTGATTTTTGGAAACGATGGTTCTGTACTTTGAGAAATTCTGACCCAGCTTTTAGAGTTTAGAGTTTCTCAAAGTACAGAACCATCGTTTCCAAAAATCACCTTTAACAAGGAGTACTTGAAATATACTTAACAAGTACACCTCACTTTTATCAATAAAATCATAGTAAGTTAATGCTGCTGCTGCTGCTGCTAAGTCGCTTCAGTCGTGTCCAACTCTGTGCGACCCCACAGACAGCAGCCCACTAGGCTCCTCTGTCCCTGGGATTCTCCTGGTAAGAATACTGGAGTGGGTTGCCATTTCCTTTTCCAATGCATGAAAGTGAAAAGTGAAAGGGAAGTCACTCAGTCGTGCCCGACTCTTAGCGACCCCATGGACTGCAGCCTACCAGGTTCCTCTGTCCATGGGATTTTCCAGGCAAGAGTACTGGAGTGGGGTGCCATTGCCTTCATAGGATTTTTTGGTCAGGCTTAATGAAGTGTTACTAACACAGTAAAATTCACCCACTTCAGTGAATACTTATATGAATTTTTACAGTGCATACAATCTAGTAAGCACAAGTAAGAGACAGAGGAATTTATCATCCCATAAAATTCCCTTTTACCATTACCACCAGCCTCTGGTAACAATTGATAGGTTTTCCATTCCTACTGGCTTCTTTTTGTAGTACAATGCATTTGAGATTTATGGAAATTGCAACCCACTCCAGTGTTCTTGCCTCGAGAATCCCAGGGACGGGTGAGCCTGGTGGGCTGTCGTCTCTGGGGTCGCACAGAGTCGGACACGACTGAAGCGACTTAGCAGCAGCAGCAGCAGCATATATTTTTTTTTTTTTTTTACTGCTGTATATAGTATTGCATTGTGTGACTCTAAGGTAGTTTATCCATTCACCAGTGGATTTGTTTTTAGTTTTGGAGGTTATGAATAAAGCCGCTATAAATATTTGCGTTAGGTTTCTGTGGGATCATAAATTTTTATGTCTTTTGGGTAAATATCTAGAAGTGAGATTGCGGGATCAAATGGTTAGTAAACTTTGGAAGAACTCACCAGACTCTTTTTCCAACAATTGTCTTCTATCATGACTAGTACTTGCTATTGAGAGTTTCTTTATTATTTTTAGCTATAGGTGTGTAGTAGCATCTCATTGTGGTCTTATTTTCCTTCTCTCTAATGACAGATCATGTTGAGCACCTTTTCATGTGCTTGTCATTCATATATCTTTTTTAATTGTTCAGTCTTTGGCCATTAAATTTGTTTGTTTTATTATTTTTGAATGTTGAGAGTTGTTTTTTTTTTTTTGTATATTCTGTATATTCTGGACTTAGGACTTTATAACCTATGTGTTTTCAAGTATTTTCTCTCTCTGGCTTTTCTGTGACTTAACAGTATCTTTTGAAGAACTGGAGTTGTCACATCTTGAATTAATCCAGTTTATCAGTTATATCTTTTATGGTTCATGTATTTGATATTTTGTTCAAGAAATGTTTGCCTAATCCAAGGTCACACAGATTTTCTCTAAATGCATTATAGTTTTACTTTATTATACTTTTAAATCTATAGTCGTTTTGAGTTAAATTTTACATGCTGTGAGGTAGAGATTGAGATTCATCTCTTTCCATATAAATATCCATTGCTAGAATTTGAAAATCCAACCATTGTTGAAAAGACTAGTCTTTCTCTATTTAATTGACTTTGCACCTTGTTTGAAATTAATTGACCATATATGAAATCTATTGACCAAGTGTGGATATACTTCTAGACTCTGTTCTGTTGATCTGTATGCCTGTCCTTTTGCCATTACCATTCTGTGTTCGTAATTATGAATTTTTGGTCTTTATGGTCTCATAATTAGGTTGTATGAATCCTACAACTTTGTTCCTTTTTGGAATTATTTTGGCTATTCTAGTTTCATTTTCTATATAAACTTTAGAATCAGTTTCCTGATTGTCACGATATAATCTTACTGGAATTTTGATTGGGATTATATTGAGTCTGTCAGTAAGTTTAAGGAAAATTGATAACTTCCAATGCATGAACATAACATATCTCTACATTTATTTAGTTCTTTAATTTTGTTTATTGGTGTTCCTAGATTTTACAGATCTTATGTATATTTTCATGGGTTTATATTTCATGTTTCTTGATGCTGTTAAAAGTGGTATTGCATTTTTAAATTTTAATTGCTGATTGTACAATGTCAGTATATATAAATACAATTGATTTAAAACAGCTTTTAATAAAAGTTTAAGTTTGCAGCTGGCTCAAGACATTTTTTTCTTTTCTGGATAATTTTTCTGATGCTATCATTTTTTTAAAATGTGGTAAAATGTACATAATAGAATAGCATTCACATTGTTGTGCTCTGTGCAGTTGATTTTCTCATTGACCTTGTGGCCTGAGATTATCCTATATTAACTAGTTAATTCTGGTCACTTTTAAATGGATTTTTAATAGGTTCTTTGGGGCTTCCCTGGTGGCTCAGCAGTAAAGAATTTGATTGCCAATGCAGGAGACATGGGTTTGCTCCCTGGGTAAGTGGCAACCCACTCCAGTATTCTTGCCTGGGAAATCCCGTGGACAGAGGAGCCTAGTGGGCTACATACAGTCCATGGGGTCACAAAGAGTTGGACACAACTTAATGATCTTTTCCTTCCTTCCTTTCAATAGATTCTTTGGGAATTTCTTTTTAAAGAATCATGTCATCAGGGAACAGAGGTGTTTTATTTCTCTATATAGAGAACTGTTTTATTTGTATAGTTCTTTTATTTTTTCTTTTTCTTGCCTAGAACCTACACTAAATACAAAGTTAAATGGGAGTGATGAGAGTGTATTCCTTTTCTGGTTCCTGATATGAGGGGAAGAGCATTTAGTTTTTCACCATTAAGCATAATGGGTTTTTTGGTAGATGCCTTTCATCTTGAAGAAATTCCCTGCCATTCCTTTTTGCTGAGATTTTAAAACTCATGAATAGGTATTGAATGTTGTCAAATGTTTTTGGCATTTAATTAGATGATTATATGATGTTTCTTCTTTATTTGCTGATAATGTGAATTATACTAGTTGATTTTTGAAATCACCTTGCATTTTGTGGAAGAAATTCCACTTGGTCATGTTGTATTATCCTCTTTAAATATTGCTGGAATTGATTTGATAATGCATTGTTGAGAATTTTTTGCATGTATGTTCATATGAGATATTGATCTATAGTTTAAATATCTTTTTGTGTATGTGTGTGTTTCATGTAAGAGTAATGCTGACGATGTAAAATGAGTTTGGAAGTGTTTCTTTCTACTGGAGAAGTTTGTGTATTGTTGTTGGTTAGTCTCTCAGTTGTGTCTGACTCTTTGTGATCCCATGGACTGTAGCCCACCGGGCTTCTTTGTCCAGGGGAGTTCCCAGGCAAGAATACTAGAGGGGATTTCCATTTCTGCTCCAGTGTTTGGTAGAACTTCCCAGTGAAACCAGGTGAGGTTGGAGATTTTTTGTTTTTTCCCACTAAGTTTTACAATGTATGTATTCGGTTTCTTTGGTAGATAGATATAGTACTATTCATGTTTTTTCTTGTTAGGTGGCTTTTGTAAGTTTGTGTGGCTTTTGTTGTTTATTTCAGGGAATGTGTTTGTACTAAATTGTGGACATAATTTGTTATTATCCTTTTCATATCTGTAGGGTCTTTAGTAATGTTCCCTGTTTCATTTTCTCTTTGGTTGTCAGTCTGGCTACAAAGTGTATTAATAGTATTTCAGGCTTCCCTGGTGGCTCAGGCAGTAAAGAATCTGCCTGCAATGCAGGAGACCAGGGTTCAATCTCTGGGTTGGGAAGATCCCCTGGAGAAGGGAATGGCAACCCAGTCCAGTATTCTTGCGTGGAGAATTCCATGGACAGAGGAGCCTGGTGGGCCAGAGTCTATGGGGTTCTCATCTTCTTTTTGGCTGTCAGTCTGGCTACAAGTTTATTAATATTATTATTTCAGAGAATTGGTTTTTGTTTCATTGATTTTTCTCTA
>NW_011495072.1:3062265-3066338 GCF_000754665.1 Bison bison bison | reverse complement strand
TCTCTACTTTTGTGTGTTCAGTTTTATTAATTTTGCTTGTATCTTTACTTCTGCTTTCTTTGGGGTTAAGTTGCACCTTTTTCCCTACTCCCCACCCACCCCAGTTTCTTATGGTTGAAGCTTGTTAGATCATTAATATGGCACCTTTTCTTATTTTGTTTTTATCTTTTTACTGAAGTAGTGTTCACTTACAATATTCTGTTAGTTTCAAATGTACACATAGTCATACAATATTTTTATAACATGTACTTCATCAAAGTTATTTTAAGATATTGACTATATTCCCTGTGCTGTACATTATATCCTTGTAACTTAATTTTTTCCTAGTAGTCTATAAGAATTAATAATCAAAGATTTGCTTCTCAGCCTTGCTTTAGTTGCATCTATGAATTTTGATATGTTTTTGTTTTCCTTTTATTCAAAATATTTTCTCATTTCTCTTCCTTTTTATTGCTAGTTATTTAGAAGTATATTGTTAAATTTCCAGGTATTTGAGAATTTTCCACATATCTTTGTTACTGATTTCTAGTTTGTTTAATGGGCAATGAATAGATAAAAAAATCTGTTGAGTTTGTTAAAGCTTGTTTCATGAGCCAAAATATGGTCTATCAAAAAAATGTGTGCTTGAAAAGATGTTTATTCTGCCGTGGTTGGGTTAAAACTTCAGTTAGGTCAAACTGGATAATTGTGTTGCTCAGAACTTCTGTAAATTTACTAATTTTCTGTTTACTTGTTCTGTCAAATACTAAGTTGAGGAGTCTTGAAGTCTCTGACTAAAATTATGAATTTGTTTGTTTCTCATTTCAGTCCTACCAGTTTTTACTTTATGTATTTTGGAGATCTGTTCTTAAGTGTGTACATATTTAGGATTGTTGTCTCCTTGGTGAATCTGGTTTTTTATTGTTTTAAAGTTTTTCTCTTTATCCCTGTTCATATTCTCTCTTATCTTTAGTTTGTCTGATTCTGTTATAGTTATGTTTCTTTCAGGTAATGTCACATGGTGTATCTTTTAACCTATGAGTGTTTTGGAGGCATTTTTCATCACTATTTTATCTTGATTTTTAAAATTATTATTTTTAATACTTCATTTGACCTTTACAGTTTTCATTTCTCTGCTAAAATTCCTCATTGTCTTTATGCATGTTTTCCACCTTATCTACTAGGTCTTTTAACATAGTAATTATAGTCATTTAAAATTCTTTATGATTATTTCAACCTTATTGAGTCTGGATTGTCAGTTGCTTTGTCTCTAGAAAGTGGATTAACTTTTCTTGCTTTCTTTAGTGTTTAATAATATTTTGTTTAATGCAAAATACCATGTATGGGTGGGACAGTAAAGACTGAATTTAATAATATTTGTGCCAGAATAGCATGTCTGTGTTGTTAGTGTTAGGAGCTGAGTAAGTTTAGTCCGAGTTGAAACAGGTTTGGGACTTTTATTGCTAAGATAACCTGCAGTGTACCACTGGCTTCAGATTCCTCTCACACTACCTTGTAATTACAGTGATCCTGTTTTGCAGGCAAGTTTTTCTTTATGCCCTTGCTCTGCCCTCTACTTCAGGTGTTTCCTGCATGCCTGTGCCTCAGGGAGGGTCTGCCTCTACAGCCTATCCCTCTCCCAGCCATGAAACCCCTGTTACTTGCTACTCCATTCTTCCAAGTCTTTACCAGGTTAAACACTATATGATGTCATTGAGATAAAGCATTTTTTTCTTATTTCATGCTTGTCTGACTATGTAGAGGAAATACTAAATGTTTTGTTTGTAGTTGACTAATTTTTATACCAAAAGGCATATGGTTCAAAATTAATTATGAACAACTTATGTAAAAGAAATCTCAACCTCTGTTTCATTAGGCTCTTTATCTGAAGGTTGAAACAAAATGTTGAAATTTTGGTTGCTATTATCATAGGAAAACACTAAAATACTTAAAAAATATGCAGTGTTATCAGTATTTCCATTTTTGCAGTTTTAATACCTCAGACTTCAGAAAGAAGCATTGTGAAGTAGAGGGAAGCACAAGTACTTTGGAGCTATAGGTTTGAGTCTCTACTCTGCCCCCTTTCATAATGGTTATTTGTCAAGCTGTTTACCTCCTGTAATTTAAGTTTTGTTATCTATAAAAGAATGAAAGTTCACTTGAGAGTTGTTGTGGGGATTAAATTATTCGAAAGTGCCTAACAATATTATCTGATACTGCTTTATTTTTCCTCCTCCTTGAATTTTTTCCTGTATGGTAAATATATTGTTTGGGAAATCCTTTTGCTTAACTGAAAATAGATTGTTGTTGTTTAGTCACTGAGTCTTGTCCAGCTTAGTGAGAAAATTCTTTTACTTATTTGAAAATAGATTGTTAGTGTTTAGTCACTATGTCGTGTCTGATTCTCTATAACCCCATGGACTGTAGTCTACCAGAGTTCTCTGTCCATGGAATTCCTATGCAAGAATACAAGAGTGGATTGACATTTCCTTCTCCAGGGAATATTGCTAACCCAGGGAGGAATCGAACCTGTGTTTCCTGCATTGCAGGCAGATTCTTTACTGCTGAGCTACTGGAGAAGCTCCTTGAAAACAGATGAAAGTGAGGTTGCTCAGTTGTGTCTGACTGTTTGCGACCCCATGGACTGTAGCCTACCAGGCTCCTCCGTCCATGGAATTTTCCAGACAAGAGTACTACAGTGGGTTGCCATTTCCTTCTCCAGAGGATCTTCCCAACCCAGGGATCGAACCTGGGTCTCCCACTTGTAGGCAGACGCTTTACCGTCTGAGCCACCAGGGAAGTCTGATATCTGAAAACAGATATCATAAGTTAATTTCTTTGGATAGAGTTTACTGTCCATAAAAGTAAGAACATGTTTTACTTTTCTTTCTCATAAAATCATATTTTACTGACCGTTTTACTTTTCTGCTTCATCATTTTACATTGAAAGCTCTGATCCATGTCTATTCCAGAAGACAAACAATAAATCCTTGAGATCTGTTAATAATAAATAAAACACTGAATATAAGATTATTCTAATACTGGATAGATAATAAATCCCTATATCTCAAATAAGACAGAAAATTAGCTATAATTTATAACATGCCAAAGTACCTTTATTATATTTAGGAAGAGTGTAACTAGAATAAAGAATATTTTGCATACATTCTATTAATACGTTCTTGTATGGTGAACCAAATGAGGGTTATATGCTATCCTAACAAAGTGTTCCTCTGTCCTATGATTTACTAATATTATAAATGTGAAGCTTTATCATTTTATTTTCTCAGAACAAGACTATTTATTTTAAATATTCACGTTTAAAAATCTTGATGATTTATTATGTTTACTTGATGGTAGCCTCAAATATATGACATTTCTTTAACAATATTGTCTCTTCTCATTTTTTAATGGTTATCAAAGTGATATCCTTCCCTGAGTAAGATAATAATGTAATATATGTGGATAACAACATCTGAAATCTGTCAGATAAAATAGAGAAATGGTTATGTAGAGTTTAATACATGTTTCACAGAATATAAAAACAAAATAAACAGCATCAACAGCCAAATTTTTCTTTTTTTTTAATTTAATTTTATTTATTTATTTTTTAAAAATTTTTTTAATTAAAATTTTCCTGAACCCTCCTCCCTCCTCCCTCCCCATACCATCCCTCTGGGTCGTCCCAGTGCACCAGCCCCAAGCATCCAGCATCGTGCATTGAACCTGGACTGGCATCTTGTTTCATACATGACATTTCACATGTTTCAGTGCCATTCTCCCAAATCTTCCCACCCTCTCCCTCTCCCACAGAGTCCATAAGCCTGTTCTATACATCAGTGTCTCTTTTGCTGTCTCGTATACAGGGTTATCGTTACCATCTTTCTAAATTCCATATATATGCGTTAGTATACTGTATTGGTGTTTGTCCTTCTGGCTTACTTCACTCTGTATAATAGGCTCCAGTTTCATCCACCTCATTAGAACTGATTCAAATGTATTCTTTTTAATGGCTGAGTAATACTCCATTGTGTATATGTACCACAGCTTTCTTATCCATTCATCTGCTGATGGACATCTAGGTTGTTTCCATG
>NW_011495072.1:3060542-3060815 GCF_000754665.1 Bison bison bison | reverse complement strand
CTCCATCTATTAGTGTCCTCTTTGATTTCTTTCACCAGTGTTTTATAGTTTTCTATATATAGGTCTTTAGTTTCTTTAGGTAGATATATTCCTAAGTATTTTATTCTTTCCGTTGCAATGGTGAATGGAATTGTTTCCTTAATTTCTCTTTCTGTTTTCTCATTATTAGTGTATAGGAATGCAAGGGATTTCTGTGTGTTGATTTTATATCCTGCGACTTTACTATAATCATTGATTAGTTCTAGTAATTTTCTGGTGGAATCTTCAGGGTTT
>NW_011495072.1:3058819-3059551 GCF_000754665.1 Bison bison bison | reverse complement strand
CTTCTGTGATTTGTTGGTTATTCAGCAGGGTGTTGTTCATCCTCCATATGTTGGAATTTTTAATAGTTTTTCTCCTGTAATTGAGATCTAATCTTACTGCATTGTGCTCAGAAAAGATGCTTGGAATGATTTTTATTTTTTTGAATTTACCAAGGCTAGCTTTATGGCCCAGGATGTGATCTATCCTGGAGAAGGTTCCATGTGCGCTTGAGAAAAAGGTGAAATTCATTGTTTTGGGATGAAATGTCCTATAGATATCAATTAGGTCTAACTGGTCTATTGTATCGTTTAAAGTTTGTGTTTCCTTGTTAATTTTGTTTAGTTGATCTATCCATAGGTGTGAGTGGGGTATTAAATCTCCCACTATTATTGCGTTATTGTTAATTTCTCCTTTCATACTTGTTAGCATTTGTCTTACATACTGCGGTGCTCCCGTGTTGGGTGCATATATATTTATAATTGTTATATCTTCTTCTTGGATTGATCCTTTGATCATTATGTAGTGACCTTCTTTGTCTCTTTTCACAGCCTTTGTTTTAAAGTCTATTTTATCTGATATGAGTATTGCTACTCCTGCTTTCTTTTGGTCCCTATTTGCATGGAAAATCTTTTTCCAGCCCTTCACTTTCAGTCTGTATGTGTCCCCTGTTTTGAGGTGGGTCTCCTGTAGACAACATATGTAGGGGTCTTGTTTTTGTATCCATTCAGCCAGTCTTTGTCTTTTGGTTGGGG
>NW_011495072.1:3054074-3056893 GCF_000754665.1 Bison bison bison | reverse complement strand
ATGGTAGATATCCCACAGTCTGGTTTGCTAGCCCAAATTATTTCGCTCAGATAGTGCTCAGGGTATTCAGGCTAGATTCTTACTCTAAGCGATGCAGCTGCGCCTCCCTGCCCAGCCCCCGCTTGCTAATGGCGCGTGCAGGCGTCTGTGCTGCTTCTCCGCTGGGGGAGTTACCGTAGGACTCGCAATCTTCGTAGTTTTAATTGTTTATTTATTTTTTCTTCCTGTTATGTTGCCCTCTGTGCTTCCAAAGCTCGGCACAGATTCGACAGTGAGAAGGTTTCCTGGTGTTTGGAAACTTCTCTCTTTTTAAGACTCCCTTCCCGGGACGGGACTCCGTCCCTCCCTCTTTTGTCTCTTTTTTTGTCTTTTATATTTTTTCCTACCTCCTTTCGAAGAGTTGGATTGCTTTTCTGGGTGCCTGATGTCCTCTGCCGGCATTCAGAAGTTCCAAATTTTTCTTTAATAAAACACAAATGTGTACTTTGTTGTCTGCAGGTAAGGTCATTTCTGAAAAAGTTCAGGGATATTTTCTAAGACACATAGAGGTCCCTTTTTTGGCCCTAAAATTCTAAATAAAAAAAGAGAAACATTAGAGTGTTAATTTTTCTTGGTTTAAATGTTAGCCATCATTGTTCTTACTGCACTAATTTTCATTTTATTTTTGCTTTAGAAGTTACTGCAATTTCCATTCAAAATTTGACCTCTGCATTTTCTCTAGATGTGTTGGTAGTTGGACAAAACATTCCGCCAAGCTTTGGTATCCCATTTCAAATATACTCTCCAACATTTCAGCTTATATGTGTGAATTCATCTACACATTTGTATACATTCTTACATGTTCAAAGTCACAGTAGTAATACCAGTTCACAATTGATTACGGTTATGATTACCAGTTTGATCAGAAGATAGAGTTTACCATATGATCATCCCAGTAGATGCAGAAAAAGCAGTTGGTGAAATTCAGCATCCATTCATGATAGAAACTCTCACCAAAATAAGTATAGAGGGAACATACCTCAACATAATAAAAGCCATTTATGACAAATCTACAGGCAATGTACTACTCAGTGAAAAAAACTGGAAGTCTTCCTACTCAATTCTGAAACAAGACAAGGATGCCCACTCTTACCACTTCTGTTCAACATTGTATTGCAAGTCCTAGCTATAGCAGTCAGACAAGAAAAAGAGATAAAAGGTGTCTAAATTGGAAGTAAGAAGTAGTAAAATTGTCATTATATGCAGATGGCATGATACTCTATATAGAGAACCTTAACGTATCCACACAAAGGCTATTAGAACTAATAAATGAACTCAGCAAGGCATCAAGATACATGATTAATATAAAGAAATCTGTTGCATTTCTTCACACTAACAGTGAAATATCAGAAAGTTAAAAATCCTGTTTAAAATCATGTCAGAAGACAGAGTTTAGAGGTACTAGAAATTTAGGCATAAAATCCAGGACAGAAGAGAGCCACAGAGAAGCCCCAAATTCTGCATGCACTAAACTATGTGTTTAGATTACATTGTTTTATTTCCCTATGTGGTTTTAGAGCTAAACCTTAAATTTTTGCCTGAAAAAGACTTTAACCTTCCACATTCTCTGTCTGGTAAAGCACTTAAAAAAGCTTACGAGCTTAAACTTAGAAATTTGTTTATGTTAAACAGCTCTATTGAAGTTAATTTATATACAATAAAATGCATCCAGTTTAAACGTATAGTATATAATTATATTTAAATTTTGACAAATGTCTGATATACTTTTGGAGGAATACAAATGATACAAACTTTTTGGAAAATAATTAAGCTTCTGTCAAATAAACGTTTAAAATTCTGTGGCCCAATAATGTACTTTAGTAATCTTATTATCTGAAAGTAACAACATGGATACATAAGATGTACTCAGAAGCATTCTTTCACAGCATTAATGTTTCTTACAAATTGTTCCAGTAAAAATAACTGGGAGATTTTACATAATGGATGATGAATACATAAAATTTTTTTCTGTAAATAAATGTTTTGCAAATCTTCATTTAAATGTTGAAACTCTTAAACACTTTCATCATCTTATTAGTCAAGAGTTGTAGTTGCAGAAAACAATGTATTTTATCTAGTGATTTATTAGAAGGTACTGACCAGCTAACAGAATCTTTGGGAGGGTCATGAAATCAGACACTTTTGTTATATAGCTAGAAAACATGCAGCCAGGAGAAATGCTCAAACATCAGTTCAGTTCAGTTCAGTTTCTCAGTCGTGTCCAACTCTTTGTGACCCCATGGACTGCAGCATGCCAGGCCTCCCGGTCCATCACCAACTCCCGGAGTTTACTCAAGCTCATGTCCATTGAGTCTGTGATGCCATCTAACCATCTCATCCTCTGTCGCCCTCTTCTCCTCCCACCTTCAATCTTTCCCAAATCAGGGTCTTTTCAAACGAGTCAGTTCTTCACATCAAGTGGCCAAAATATTGGAGTTTCAGCTTCAGCATCAGACCTTCCAGTGAATATTCAGGACTGATTTCCTTTAGGATGGATTGGGTGGATCTCCTTGCTGTCCAAGGGACTCTCAAGAGTCTTCTCCAACACCACAGCTCAAAAGCATAAACTCTTTGGTGCTCAGCTTTCTTTATAGTCTAACTCTCACATCCATACATGACTACTGGAAAAACCATAGCTTTGACTAGACGGACGTTTGTTGGCAAAGTAATGTCTCTGCTTTTAATATGCTGTCTAGGTTGGTCATAACTTTTCATCCAAGGAGCAAGCATCTTTTAATTTCATGGCTGCAGTCATCATCTGCAGTGACTTTGGAGCCCTC
>NW_011495072.1:3029689-3053824 GCF_000754665.1 Bison bison bison | reverse complement strand
GATTCCAGCTTGTGCTTCATCCATCCCAGCATTTCTCATGATGTACTCTGCATATAAGTTAAATAAGCAGGGTGACAGTATACAGCTTTGATGTGCTCCTTTTGCTATTTGGAACCAGTCTGTTGTTCCATGTCCAGTTCTAACTGTTGCTTCCTGACCTGCATACAGATTTCTCAGGAGGCAGGTCAGGTGGTCTGGTATTCCTTTCTCTTTAAAAATTTTCCAGTTTGTGGTGATCCATACAGTCAAAGGCTTTGGCATAGTCAGTAAAGCAGAAGTAGATACTTTATTGGAATTCTCTTGCTCTTTTGATAATCCAGTGGATGTTGGCAACTTGATCTCTGGCTTCTCTGCCTTTTCTCAAACCAGATTGAACATCTGGAAGTTCACAGTTCATGTACTGTTGAAGCCTGGCTTGGAGAATTTTGAGGATTACTTTACTAACGTGGTTAAAGTATCTGCCTGGAATGCTGGAGAGCTGGGTTCGATCCCTGGGTCGGGAAGATTCCCTGGAAAAGGAAATGGCAACCCATTCCAGTATTCTTGCCTGGAGAATCCCATGGAGGGAGGAGCCTGGTAGGCTACAGTCCATGGGTCGCAAAGAGTCCAACACGACTGAGTGACTTCACTTTCACTTTCTTTCACTTCACTAACATGTGAGATGAGTGCAATTGTGTGGTAGTTTGAGCATTCTTTGGCATTGCCTCATAGTTTGCCCCTGCGTAAATAACAGGGAAGGAACACAGCCCCACCCATCAACAGAAAATTGGATTAAAGATTTACTGAGCATGGCCCTGCCCAGCAGAATAAGACCCAATTTCCCCCTCAGTCAGTCTCTCCCATCAGGAAGATTCCTTAAGCTCTTATCCTTCTCCATCAGAGGGCAGACAGAATGAAAACCACAGCCACAGAAAACTAACCAATCTGATCACATGGACCACAGCCTTGTCTATCTCAGTGAAACTATGAGCCATGCCGTGTAGGGCCACCCAAGACAGATGTGTCATGATGGAGAGTTCTGACAAAACGTGGGCCACTGGAGAAAGGAATGGCAAACCACTTTGGTATTCTTGCCTTGAGAACCCCGTGAACAGTATGAAAAGGCAGAAACATAGAACACTGAAAGATGAACTCCCCAGGTCAGTAGGTGCCCAATATGCTACTGGAGATCAGTGGAGAAATAACTCCAAAAAGAATGAAGAGATGGAGCCAAAGGAAAAACAACACCCACTCGTGGATGTGAATGGTGTTGAAAGTAAAGTCCGATGCTGTGAAGAGCAATATTGCATAGGAACCTAGAATGTTAGGTCCATGAATCAAGGCAAATTGAAAGTAGTCAAACATGAGATGGCAAGAGTGAACATCAACATTTTAGGAATTAACGAACTAAAATGGACTGGAATGGATGAATTTAACTCAAGATGACCATTATATCTACTGCTGCGGGCAGGAATCCCTTAGAGGAAATGGAGTAGCCATCACAGTCAACAAAAGAGTCTGAAATGCAGTACTTGGATACTTAAGCGTACCTTGTGGCTTTTATGGTATGATCCAGACCCATTCCCTCTGTTGCCCACATGTTATCTTTGAAACTTGGGACTAATCATTAGAACTTCTGTCAGAGCTACCATTTAACAATCAGGCACCTGTGCATGAAAGACCACTGCTTCAAATTGTTTACTTCCATCCAGATATTGCTTATTTATGTATACTTACCAATGCCTAGGCCTTATCTTGAAGTTTAGGTGGGATGGAATCTGGGGAATGTTATGTATAATTTTCCATCCTCTGCAGTGTATGAATTTTGCTTGAAAAGACACTTGAGTGAGTGTTGAATATTACTCCTTGGAAGGAAAGTTAGGACCAACCTAGATAGCATATTAAAAAGCAGAGACGTTACTTTGCCAACAAAGGTCCATCTAGTCAAGGCTATGGTTTTTCCTGTGGTCATGTATGGATGTGAGAGTTGGACTGTGAAGAAAGCTGAGCGCCGAAGATTGATGCTTTTGAGCTGTGGTGTTGGAGAAGACTCTTGAGAGTCCCTTGGACTGCAAGGAGATCCACCTAGTCCATCCTAAAGGAGATCAATCCTGGGTGTTCATTGGAAGAACTCATGCTGAGGCTGAAACTCCAATACTTCGGCCACCTCATGCGAAGAGTTGACTCACTGGAAAAGACTCTGATGCTGGGAGGGATTGGGGGCAGGAGGAGAAGGGGACGACAGAGAATGAGATGGCTGGATGGCATCACTGACTCAATGGACGTGAGTCTGAGTGAACTCCGGGAGTTGGTGATGGACAGGGAGGCCTGGCGTGCTGCGATTCATGGGGTCGCAAAGAGTCGGACACAACTGAGCAACTGAACTGAACTGAACTGAATATTACCACATCATATTAAAAGAAATGAAAATAAAATTGACAGTGAAGTAGTCTTTTTCAACTCTCAGGTTAGCAGCAATCAAAAGTTTGACAACTCTTATGTTAACAAAAATACAGAAAAACAGCTGGTCATAAATTCTGATAGAAATGTAAATATGTGAAAGATGTGAACAGGTTGGCACTAATTATCGAAATTACAAATGAATGTATCCATAGCTTCAGTAATTCCACTCTTATAATTTATCTTACAGAGGTACATAGTTTTGGAAACATGTCTATGAATAGAAGACTGATTAAGTAAACTACAGTACTATCTATCCAAGGATGAATTTTGGAGCCAATAAAGAGAAAGAGGTGGAATGATATGGAAAGATCCCCGATATACAATAAGTGAAAGAAGCACGTTAAGAGTAGAGTATATGATATTCTGTTTTTGAGAGAGAAACAGAGGCAGAAGACTGTGTGTGTGTAAACTGTAATAGAATTTCCATTCTGAGAAATGGAAAATGAGGATTGATGTGACATGCTAGGAGTCATGTATACCTTGGAACTGATTATAGCACAAAATATTACTAGATACTTAAGAAATTAATAGCCATTTGCATTATAGAAGGAATTGTGTGGTCAAGGGTTAGGACTAGAAAAGAGATTTACCTTTTACTTTGATACGTTTTAGATTTGTATTATTATCCTGCATTGCATACTAGCTAATTTGTTTTAAATTAGCTGTTGCTGTTGTCTGCCAAAGTGTTTCTGAGACTAGGAACTGTAAGGCTGTGGTATATTTATCATTAAAGATGTTGTATTTTCCTGAATAAATTAAGCCTTCTAGGTAAGGAATTTTTTTTCCTCAATGACATTGGGATGGTGCTTTCATTGAGTTGTGTATTATTATTATTGGTACTATGTAAGTTAACTGACATAGGTAGTTGAAAATTAGAAAATATGTCACTAATTACTTCTTGAAGTAAAATAAGAATGCTTTCTATTTAGAAAAAAGCTTATGTTTGTAAGTTATTTTACTGTTTGGAATATTAGTTTTACATGTAAAAGATATGATCAGCAAACACATGTCATTAGTGTTAGTTCTTAGTTAAGAACTTGGTCCCTTTGCCCTGCTGCTAAAGTGTGAGATAAAGAAGCAGTGCTCTTCACTAATAATGTAATGTCTCTCTGTGCATGTTAGTCACTCAGTCATGTCCGACTCTGCGACCCCATGGACTGTAGCCCGCCAGATTTCTCTGGAATTCTCCAGCAAAATATTGGAGTGGGTAGCCATTCCCTTCTCCAGGGGATCTTCCCAACCCACGAATCCAACCAGGATGTCTCTCATTGCAGGCAGTTTCTTCACCGTCTGAGCCACAAGGGAAACCCTCAATTTCTCTTTACTAACATATAACTGTTAGTAGTATTTATGTAGGTATTCAAGGAAGTGGTTAATTGTAGATGTATAAGAATATCTAATTTGAAACTCTGCTAAAAATGTCCTGTCATTTAAGAAACTTTGCAAAATATATTAATGTCATATTGCTTTGTATACTTGCACGTACTCCTCTCTAGTTTATACCCACAGTAATGTAGGTGTGCTTTGTTTAATATCATCTCAACTTAGAACTTTGATCTAGGCCATGCTTTCAACTACTTACTTATTTGAAAAATCCAATAATATTTTATCAACAGTACTTGACCACAGTGAAAAGATGGAGCCTTGAGTATCGGATGATTTTGAGAGGGTAGCCTTGAGGCATGTAGAAGAATATGCCACTTTCTTAGCAGGGTGTTTTGAGTCTCTAAGTCAGTAGTCTCTAAAATGAGATACATGTTAAGAATATTAGAAATTATACTATAAATGTCTTGGTAATAGTACCTTGATTTTAAAAGTTTGAGAACCATTGATATTTAGGCAGCTTATTGTTTTGTATACCAAAAAAAAGCAGTAATTGGGACCAAGAGTTGAAGCATATAACTCATAAAATAAGCTTGGAATGTGAACATAAATATTTTCTTTTCATTTAATAATTATGAGTGAACCTGATGGAGAATGTCAAGATATAAACGTGTAAGATAGAAACATGATTATAGTAATTCAAGGGCATTTATGAAATTCAGTGGCATCTCTTTCTTTTAATATTTGTTCTGAGCTTGATACCATGGGTGAATTTCATAGCCTAGTGTTTTCTCTCAGATTTTTTGCCAGCTGAAAATACAGATATTAACACCAAAACCAGTCCTTCCCTTTCAATTAATTGTAGTTTCAAGCCATTTCACTTTCAGCTTTTTCACTATCCATCCACTTTACAACAATTTCTCTGATTGCTGTATACTCCACGGTATCAAGAGATGCCATTTTTCCCTCTGTACTTTCATATATCCAGTATGTTGTGGTATGCATCGTAGAAGAGATCAGGAAATTTTATTGACAGCAGTAATTTCATAATTTATGAGTGTTTGTGTGTTTGTCCCAGATATTCAAGATTAAAGCAGTCCAGCTGGCTGAGAAACTCCTTCCTGCCTTTAACACACCTACGGGAATTCCTTGGGCAATGGTGAATCTGAAAAGGTAAATTCTATTTTTATATGGTTATTCTTGTTCTGAATATATTAGATTAACTGATTTTTTGAGCCTTCACCATACTTTTTAAGACTTAAAACTGTTTTTCTCTGCATGTATACAGAAGCATATTTCTTTAAAGCATTGCCTGATTTTTAAAATACATTCTTTGCTTTGAAACAGTAAAACTATATTTCATTTCTACTGCTTGTTTCTGTAAGTCTAGATTTCTCTCCCACACCTTTATTGTTAACAGTATAGTTGTTTCTTTAAGATTGCTTATTTATGTCTACTTAGTGCTGGAATGGATTCAAAGTGCTTTCCCTCTCTTCCTTTTTTGTACACTACTTGTTTTTTTTCTAAGTCAGAATAGAACACAACATACCTTAAAATCAGGGCTTCCTGTTGCTGAATGTCTTACTAATGATAAGGGAAGACATAACTCATGATATTGACTGTAGGGTCCTTTTTATGATATCCAAATTATAGAGGTTCAAAGTGAAGCATGATTCTCTGACAGGTTTATTTGGGAAAATGAATCTATTGTAGTCATTTCTTTTTAATGGAGAACTTGATTAAGTTTTGATTTTCATTAAGAAATCATTATTTTATGCTGAACATGAAATCTAACTTTACTGTTCTTTGCTGTCATACACTATATATAATGTAAACTAACTCTTTGTGAGGAAAAAGCTAGCTAGAGTTCCATACCAGCCTCCACAAAAGGATATGGCCTAAGGTGTTAAGCACATACCTGTTCTCTTTTGTTCATAGTTTCATTCCAGATTTTCTGGTGTTTCCTTCAGTAGCAGTGTCAGTCATATAACTTTCTTATATGATTAGAATTTTAATTAATTTACAGTTTAACTCTGAGATGAAGAAATATGCAGGATATTATTATTATCTAGATAAAAAATAACCAAAAATCCAGCATTGCAAAACTTCAAATTTAGATTGAGACAAAAAAGTAGTAGAGTTTTCAAAGACCATGTCTTGAACATAAGCTTAATTTTCATACTATATCTTTGTATATATTCATACAAAATATTTATTTTACTTGAGTTTATAGAGCATAGATAAATAAAGGTTTTTGGTTTTGTGTTTTGATTGAGTTATACATATCTCTCACGTAGACTTTATTCCAGTCTAGATGTCTGAAATCCAACCTGTGTTAATAATCTAGCATTATTTATCTCTTACAATATGATTAGCACACAGAAGCACACACATACATACATACTGGTGGAGCTTTTAAAATTTTATATGATTTGTTTGGATACTTGTTTTTCTTTCTTATTTTTATTTTCTTTCTACTTCTTATTTTTCTCACTCAGCAAAATCTCACAGAAATACTCTTCCTGGTCATGCCACAGAGCTTTAAATCAAACTTTGTGATAACCACAGAGTAGAAGATAGGATATACTGTAAATACATAGGTTATACCATGATTTATTTAATTATTCCATATCAGTGGTATTAGTTTATTTCCATTATTTTGCTACCATAAACGTTACAGTAGCATCCTGTTATATATGTCCTTCCCTTGTAGCTCACTCAATAAAGAATCTGCTTGCAATGCAGGAGACCAGGTTTGATCCCTGGGTCAGGAAGATCCCCTGGAGAAGGAAATGGCAACCCACTCCGGTATTCTTGCCCGGAGAATGCCATGGACGGAGGAGCCTGGCAGGCTACAGTCCATGGGGTTGCAAGAGTTGAACACGACTTAGTGACTAAACCACCACCATATATGTCCTTGTAGAGAGAGGAAGTTTTTCTGAAAGTGATTCTGAAGAATATGATTGCTATATCAAAGGGCATATATCTTTTTTTTTGTAGGATAGATTTCCCAAGTGTGCAATTGCTGGATCAAAGGCTATATGTATTTTTCAGTTTAGTAGTTACTCCCCACGTATTTTCCAAAAGGCTGTAATTCATCATATTTCCACCAACAGTATATGAGAATACCAAAATGTCTATATGTTCTGTTTAATTTTCAAGAGAATAATGGCTATGAAATGTTACTATTGTTATTTTCATTTGTATTTTCTGCTTAGTGAATTCAAGCACCTTTTCATAAATTTGTTGGACATCTAGATTGTTTTTTGTGAATTGTCTATTCCTAAGTGTTGATTGAGTTGTGTTTTTCTAGTTAGCTTATAAAAGAGCCTTACAGATTATAGAATTACTTTTACCCCTGTTCTACTACTTGTTTGTTGTTTTTATAATAATTTTTCATCCTTAAGTTTTGATTTTTTATATATTCAAATATGTCTTTTATAACTTTGAGGTTTTCAATCATGGTTAAAAAGATTATCTTCACCTGTGTTTTATAGTCTCCTGGATTTCTGTAAAATGTTTATATAGTATTGTTTTTTTAAAATTATCAATATGATGTTGGCTGTAGCTTTTTTTTTTTATCAGTTGCCTTTATCAGATTGAGGAAGTTTTTTTCTCTAGATAAACTGTTAAAATAACTTAGAATAAAATTATTCAAAAATTCATGAGATACTATTCTTACTAGACTCTTTGTGAGGTTTAAGATTGTGTTTTCACAATCTTAAATGTCTTTAATTTTCCTAACAGTCATGTGAACTAGTTATCATAAATTCTTATATTATGTATGAGGAAACTGAGTCTCAGAGAAGGAAAATATCTTGCTCAAGGTCTTTCAGTTCATTAATGGCAGGAGTAGGAGCCTATGTGCTACATCAGTATTAAGGTTATATCCTTATCTTCGGCATGTACTTCAACTTCTCTACCAAATCATGTATTACTCTTTTCTGCATACATTTTAGTGGTAATTTTAAGATTCTTATCTCTAAAAAAGCTCATATTTATTCTGTATTTGTCATTTGACTGACCTAATTTAATATTATTCTAGGTGATACAGAGTTTAAATTAAAATCAACTAGTTCTAAAAGAGCTGAAACCAAAAGTGTCCATCTTTCTATGAGAGAAAGATTTATATTTTTCACTTCCTCCTAAAAGTAGAAACGACCCTAGAGAATGGTTTTAGAGTTCTAGTGGGAATAACCATGACTTTCTAATGAATCTAGACTTCCAGTTCCAGCCCTGAGGTAACTTATATCAGGTTAACTCTCCCATCAAAAGTAATCACAAAAGCCCAACAGAATGATTTGAAGGGATTGGAGAGCAACACCTAAGGGAGAACCCAAAGGGCCTACTTGAAGCCAGCTGTAGAAAGCTGGCTTTTCCCCTACGGGTATATTCTAATTGAGTGTGATTGAGGCCAACCCTAAAACAGTGCTCATGTAGAGCAAAGAAGACTGTGGTCAGGTCTTGGAACTGCCAAAAGGGCTGAGATACAAGGGATGAGTATCTCAAATCAGGAAGGAATTGCAGAGGAAAAGCCCCAAAATTTATCTACAGATTTTCCTCCTGTTGTTGGCTGATTCTGTGCCGGCACATGCACGGGACAAAAATATAAAGAAACTAGAAAAGAGCATTTGGAGGCTGAAGGGCAAAGGAGAAAATTTAACAGCCACTTGGTATTGGAAAAGTTGGCTTAAAGCTCAACATTCAGAAAACTAAGATCATGGCATCTGGTCCCATCACTTCATGGGAAATAGATGGGGAAACAGTGAAAACAGTGTCAGACTTTATTTTGGGGGGCTTCAAAATCACTGCAGATGGTGATTGCAGCCATGAAATTAAAAGACGCTTACTCCTTGGAAGGAAAGTTATGACCAACCTAGATAGCATATTCAAAAGCAGAGACATTGCTTTGCCCACAAAGGTCCATCTAGTCAAGGCTATGGTTTTTCCTGTGGTCATGTATGGATGTGAGAGTTGGACTGTGAAGAAAGCTGAGTGCCAAAGAATTGATGTTTTGAGCTGTGGTGTTGGAGAAGACTCTTGAGAGTCCCTTGGACTGCAAGGAGATCCACCCAGTCCATTCTAAAGGAGATCAGTCCTGGGTGTTCATTGGAAGGACTGATGCTGAGGCTGAAACTCCAATACTGTGGCCACCTTATGTGAAGAGTTGACTCATTGGAAAAGACTCTGATGCTGGGAGGGATTGGGGGCAGGAGGAGAAGGGGACGACAGAGGATGAGATGGCTGGATGGCATCACCAACTCGATTGACATGAGTTTGAGTGAACTCCGGGAGTTGGTGATGGACAGGGAGGCCTGGCGTGCTGCGATTCCTGGGGTCGCGAAGAGTCGGACACGACTGAGTGACTGAACTGAACTGAACTGAACTGGTATTGGGAAGACAGGTTAATGTCTAAGGCTGCCAAGGTGGAGGGCCCTGTGAGGTTGTATGTAAAAATATGAAAAAATATTTTTTAGAACTTAGTGTTTTGATAGTGCTTATATGCACTATGAATGAAACTTTGAGATAGAAAGTTTTTACATGGAAATGAGATTTGGTATTTATACTTGACTGTGCTATAATCCATTTACCTTGCTGATGCCTAGGTAATCTTTCTAAATGGTATGCTCTATCCTTTAAATATTATGTTAATTCATTAAAATTGTATATGATGTTCCTTCATACTTAAATTTAAAATTTCACCATAGCCAACAGAATTTCTACACGGTCTAGATTATACCCAGCTCTCTAGCCTCATCCTATATCATCATTTCTCCTTCCTGAGCTCCAGCCAAACTACACTGTTATTGTTGTTCAGCCAGGTCTTCGCGACCTCATACAGTGTAGCATGCCAGGCTCCTCTGTCCTCTATTATCTTCTGGAATTTGCTTAAATTCATGTCCATTGAATTGGTGATGCTATCTAACTATTTCAACCTCTGCCACCCACTTCTCCTTTGGCCGTAAATATGTCCCAGAATCAGGGTCTTTTCCAGTGAGTTGGCTCTTTGCATTAGGTGACCAAAATATTCAGCAAAGTCAGTTTCAGCAACAGACTTTGCATTGAATATTTAGAGTTGATTCCAATCTAGCCACACTAACCAAGTTTTTTCCTCAGGGCCATTCCAACTGCTATTTCCTCTACTGAGAATTCTCTTCTTCCAGATCTGTTCATCACTGGCTCCTTCTCATCATTCAGTTCTCAGTTTAAATTGTGTCATTTTAGAAACTTTTTGAACATTATACATAAAGTCTTTAAACTCTTCCTTTATCGCTAGTACTCAGTATTGTATTCAACTCAATATTTTATGTTTAATTTTCTTCATAACAATTATCATTTATTATGGGAACAGGAATGTTAGATGTTAGAGAAGAGAGAAGTCGCTTAGTCGTGTCCGACTCTTTGCGACCCCATGATCTGTAGCCTACCAGGCTCCTACATCCATGGGATTTTCCAGGCAAGAATACTGGAGTGGGTTGCCATTTCCTTCTCCAGGGGATCTTCCCAACCTAGGGATTGAACCCAGGTCTCCCGCATTGCAGACAGACGTTTTACCCTCTGAGTTCACTGTTACATCTCCCAGATAAGAATAGGTACTTTATATTTGTGAAATGAATGACTGTCCTACGTAGTTACTGTATCCATATTTCTTCTTTGATTCTCATGTCTGGCTTCAGAAAAATCTGTTAGTGGTATTTGCCTTTCATAATTTCAAAAACAGTGCAAAAATAGCACCAAAAAATTAAACAACTTTAAGGTAGTGGTATCCTGATACCTATTTCAATGTTTTCTCCACACAGATAAATACAACATAGCATATTGAATTGCCAGTATACAAGTAGGTATAAATAAGAAAGTTTAACAACTGTATGGTACTGGCAACTACATGGTACTGAGGAGACAGAGTTAGTATTTGAAGCTGCCATGGTGAAGGGCCCTTGGTAAACACCCCAGGCTTTCAGCTGACATCCCATAGGGCCACTTCCTGGAAGTACAGGTAAAACTAGAATAGTTTTAACCCTTAACAAAGCTCAGAGCCAAGGTTATCTGCCTGTAACTCAGTCTATGTTTCAGAGGAAGATTAACCTTCTGGGAAAGAGGGATAGCATCCAAAGAGTCTGTACTTTTCATTTATATAGTTTGGCTTCCAGTAAAAAATTTATAAGGCACCCTGGAAAAAAAAAAGAAGATATCCTAGAAATATATCTGCACAAATG
This sequence comes from Bison bison bison, assembly GCF_000754665.1. Lineage (NCBI taxonomy): Eukaryota > Metazoa > Chordata > Mammalia > Artiodactyla > Bovidae > Bison > Bison bison. Next base: position 3,042,842 of record NW_011495072.1, on the reverse strand, counting down.
AAGTACACACAAGATTATTCACTATAAAAGTTTTCATAATAGAAAAATCCTAGAAATGTGCCTGAGGACCACTAATAGAGGATTGATTAAAGTCTTTTTGTATAATGTAGTAGTTTTCATACACTGTCAGCAGTGGAGGCAAGACAGTGCTTTGTCATGATACTGTCCTGTGACATCAGTGGTCCCAGCACAATAAATGTGAGTTGTACTTTCAAGGTTTGAAACAACTTAGAATGCTCTCACACATTTTTGTGTGGATGAGACATTTCAATTGAAAATCGTTAATGTCTTGGAATTCTGTGCATTTGTAAGTAAAAAATATAAGAAATTTGTTTATAAACTTTGGAAAGCCTAATGACGTACATCTTAATAGTTAAAATCTAACATACAGAGCAGTAAGTATACTTTGCTGTATTTTAAGAAAGAAGGGAAAAGAAGAATATGTATTTGGATTGCTTACTTATGCATAGAAATTTCTATGCTAACACATAAGAAGCTAATGAATGATTGTATTTGGGGCCTGTAAGGGGAAGAGAGATGAGAGTGGGGTGAAATACTTAACGTATACTTTTTATATTGTTTTGATTTTTAGGACATGTGAATATTCTATTCAAAATAATTTTAAAATAGTAAGATTTTAGGTACAATAATCTATTGTGTTTGCGATAATTGCTGAGAGAGTTATTTAAAAGTTATATACTCTTTGAAAAATGTTTTGGTCTTTCCCCGATTCTGTTTCCTTTTACCTTTTCATTCATTCAGTGGAGTAGGACGAAACTGGGGCTGGGCATCTGCAGGAAGCAGCATTCTTGCTGAATTTGGCACACTACATATGGAGTTTGTCCACCTCAGCTACTTGACAGGAAACCCAATTTACTACAAAAAGGTTAGTATTCTTGCTTTCTTTTCTTTGTTATAAGAGAATCCTTTAGGTTTTATCCCAAAGATTTGATTAATGCTTAGAAAATATTTGCCTTTTAAAAAATTACATTAAAGAAATGTATCTTATATTTAGAACAGATTTGATATATTTTCTGTTATCTAAGAAGATATAATCACTAGTAAGTTTTCAAGAAATTGCATTATAGTCTCTATTTAGCATTGTGCTGAAGTTCCTAGTCAGTATGGTAAAATAAGACAGAGTGAACAAAAAGGTAAAGATTGAAAAGGAGAAAGAAAACAGTAATTACTCACAGATTAAATGATTACCTAAAATATTAAGATAATCAGAGGAACCTTGCGGGTTACAACCCATAAGGTTGCAAGAGTTGGACATGACTGAGCAACTAAGACTTTCACTTTCACATTTAAATTATTAAACAAGAGCTTAATTTATATTTTGAATAAAAGATCAACATGATGTGCTGTGCTCAGTCGCTTTAGTCATGTCCTACTCTTTGCAACTCCATGGATTGTAGCCCGCCAGGTTCCTGTGTCCATGGGATTCTCCAGGCAAGAACAGTGGAATGGGTTGCTGTTTCCTCCTCCAGGGGATCGTATATCTCCCCCTAATAGCTCAGTTGGTAAAGAATCCACCTTCAATGCAGGGGACCCTGGTTCAATTCCTGGGTTGGGAAGATCCCCTGGTGAAGGGATAGGCTACCCACTCCAGTATTCTTGGGCTTCCCTTGTGGCTTAGCTGGTAAAGAATCCGCCTGAAATGTGAGAAAGCTGGGTTTGATCCCTGGGTTGAGTTGGGAAGATCCCCTAGAGAAGGGAAAGGCTATCCTCCCCAGTATTCTGGCCTGGAGAATTCCATGGACTGTATAGCCCATGAAGTCGCAGAGTCAGACATGACTGAGCACCTTTCACTTCACTTTCTTATATCACTTTCATTGGCAGGCGGTTTCTTTATCACTAGTGCCACCTGGGAAGCCAAAAGATCAATATACCTATTAAAAATCAGTAGTATTTCTCTATACCAGCTGTAGCAGGCGAAAATGTATCACTTATAAAAACATATCTTATGTGGTAGGAACAAAAGTATAAGTTTTCCACAAGTAAATCTAACAACAGATAAGCAAAGTTCAAAACTACTAAATGACATTGCTGCTGCTACTGCTGCTAAGTCGCTTCAGTTGTGGCCGACTCTGTGCGACCCCATAGATGGCAGCCCACCAGGCTCCCCCGTCCCTGGGATTCTCCAGGCAGGAACACTGGAGTGGGTTGCCATTGCCTTCTCCAATGCAGGAAACTGAAAAGTGAAAGTGAAGTCGCTTAGTTGTGTCCGACTCTTAGCGATCCCATGGACTATAGCCTACCGGGCTCCTCCGTCCATGGGATTCTCCAGGCAAGAGTACTGGAGTGGGTTGCCACTGCCTTCTCCGAAATGACATTGAGCTGGCCCTAAGTAAATGGAGAGATGTATTATATTCATATATAGGAAAACATGCAAATTTCAGTTACCGCCAGATTTATCTGTAGCCTCAATTCAATGCCAGTCAGTTACTCGGTGCCTTTTTTTTTTTTTTTTTAAATGAAACTTGACTAGACATTTCTAGAATTTAAACAGGAGAGAAACATTCAAAATACTTCTGAAGAAAAACATGATGGATGGGTTTGTATTACTCAGTTATCAACACTACCAATATTAGTGTTGGTGCATTGAGACAAGTAAAACTGATAAACAGAAGGCTACTGCTGCTAAGTCACTTTAGTCGTGTCTGACTCTGTGAGACCCCATAGACAGCAGCCTACCAGGCTCCCCCGTCCCTGGGATTCTCCAGGCAAGAACACTGGAGTGGGTTGCCATTTCCTTCTCCAACGCATGAAAGTGAAAAGTGAAAGTGAAGTCGCTCAGTTGTGTCCAACTCTTAGTGACCCCATGGACTGCAGCCTACCAGGCTCCTCCGCCCATGGGATTTTCCAGGCAAGAGTACTGGAGTTGGGTGCCATCACCTTCTCCGGATAAAAAGAATAAATAGCCCTTAAACAGCCCGACATATATGTGGAAGTGTGACAGTGGTACCTTTGTAGATGATAATGATTCTAGGAGCATTAAAGACTTAAATTTAAAATACAAAATCTAGTAAAGCTGAAAATACATATACTCTATGGCCCAATAATTCCAGTCTTTGGTATGTACATTTACATCATACATATAAAATCATTGTTTGTATTAGCAGTTTATATGATAAGATTCAATACAGCAGTGAAAATAAATTAATTATGGTCACATTCATTAATCAAAAGAGTATATATAATACAATTCTTAAAAAATTCAAAAGAAGCAGAGCTGAAGAGAATATTGTTTAGGGATTCAAAAGTGATTTTAATAGAATCAAGGTAATAACGAATGTAAAATTTAAGACTGTGACCACATCTCAGAAAAAGTCAGTGATATGTGAATATGTAATGGTAAACAGAATAGCAAACGTTATGTTGTGTTGTATTTCTTAAATTGAATATGACTAGAATCTCTCTATATAGTCCTTTCTGTGTATGAAATATTTTATCAGTCAAAAGAATTTTCAGATTCTTCTGAAAGATAGCAAAAGGGAGCCAAATCACAGAATTTTCCCTTTCTTGATTAAATTAGCAATAACAAGACAAATAATAAAGACCAGCAAAAATTAATCAGTAACAATGAAAGAAGGAAAGGCTGAAACCTTATGTCATAAACGTGATAGCCATAAAAAATAGAAGATTTCTGCTGTGATATCTTAAGTCTTTCTCTTGCCCTATCCTGAATCCTTACTGGGCAGAGAAAGAAAGTCAATAAATTCCTGATATTCTCTGTTAATCTTACAAGGGAGACCAGTGCCATAGTATACAACTGCCCACAGCTCCAAATGTGTTCTCACCCTCCATCCTCCATGAGCACTTAGGCCTCAGAAAATGAGCTAGTGCACTAGTATTCCAAGTCTTAGTGTATCCTGGAGGGGAGATGCGCCTCCCCCTCGCCCCACCCCCACCCCCCACCACATACACACAACAGGAAGGAATTTGAGGACTGTTCAGCTCCACTGTATCAATCCGAAGGTCAGGTCAGAGCTGACCCAGTTAAACATGAACGAGATGAAAGAGAAAGCATGGCAATTATGCAGACATACTGCGGGAAACAAGAGCAGGGTGGTAGAGCGCATGTAAGAGACAAAGAGCTCAGCTTGAGATTTTACAAAACCAAAAATAATACAGTAAGATAGTAGAGCTAAAAAATCAAATTGAGACCTTACATATTTCTGTAAAATAAATGAAAAATAACAAGTAACCTGTACATAGTTGAAAACTGAATCATTGGCATGAAATAAAGGCCAAAAGATAATCATTGTGAAAATAAGGAAAAACATAAAGAGACTTTTTAAAAAGATAAGTTTGTAAAACAGAGATAATCTAGCATATGATATTTCTTAAGTGGAGAAATCTTAACCTAACGCATAGAGATCACCTGAAAACAACAAAAGGAGAAATGGAACTATTAACTTGTTTTTAACAAAATTGAGATACTTAATATTTCATGTCACAGAATAGGAAGAAAGGTTGGCATAAGCAATCAAGGTCAGAGCGCGGTTTGCGTAGCTGAGGAGAGGATATTGGTGGCTGTAGCTTTCAAAAATAAAAGCTCATAGAAAAGTTCTTTAAAGTAAGTGATACATCTTGAGGTACAAAACCAAATCCTCATTAGCAGCCGTGGGAACAGACTACAGACTGATGTAGACTCTTCTTTGGACCCCACTAAATATGATGTGTTGAGAACCTGGAAAAACAATTCAGTTAAGGATCTCACTGACAAACTGTATTTGTACTTGTATACTTTAGTGACAGAAGAGTAATGAATGACAGTGATTCTCTAGTGCTGCATTGCTGGTTTCAGTTGCCTGATGAGAAGCAAAGGCTTAAGAAACCACATTCACATCTGGACTTTACTTATCCTTTTATGTCAAAACTCTTGTGAATTGCTGGTTCAAGAAAAATAGTAATAAGTCATCAAAAAAGAACACATATAGAATTTATACAAAAATATTACCAAAAAAAAGGGAAGGAATGTGAAAAATAAATGATGGTCAAAAGATATTTATCAGAAAACAACAATTGAAGACCTGACCAAGCATCACCATGAGAGAGAAGATAATGAGGCTCTCATTTATGTGAAACCAGAATATAAACAGAGATACAGGTGCGCAGAGATAATAAGATGCCATATCAGTAATAGAGTGTAATAAAAAATTAAGTTATAGTCAAAATGAAGGACAAAATGGAAGCAATACAAAGAATGCCTTCAAAACATAGTGAGAGACTTGGAAGGCAAAATGGAGACAAGCTAGTGAACATGGAAATTAAAAGATAGGTAAAAAGGTTTGCAAAGGAAATGATAGATGTGGAAAAGAAGCAGAGGGGATTCAATGTATGCATAATTTTCAGAAGGCGAGAGAACTGACTAAACCTGGTTCATGGAGTTATTCAGATTGAGATTGTTGTACCTAGATTTGGTCTCAAAGATGTAAGAACACAAGTAATAAGCATCCCCGAGCCAATTCCTAAAACTCCGTGATGACAGAATCCAGTTGAATAAAAGATTGGAAACTGTGAGTTAAAGGGTTGGTGCTATGCTCAAGTCCAGAAAATAGTGAAGTGTATATATAAGGCCCTGTGAATAAAAAAATGTTTCCTCAAGTCATTTATGCCAACTAGGTTATCATTCAGATGTGATGATAACATTCTGAAACAAGAATACAAGAAAGAACGCGTTTGTGCTTTAAAAAAAATTTTTTTTAAGCACTTAAAAAATCCACCATCCAATCTAGAGATGAATCAAAATAAAGTCCCTGGAAAAGTCTCCAGCTTCTTAATGTATTTCGTGATTTTCTCCCCTTAACTTAAGGAATATCTTTTAGGAATTGAAGTTTAGGAATTCTGGGAATTTAAGGATGTCTATTATGGGATCAATATTTAAAGTTCAGCAATTTAGTTTTACTTTTTCATCTATTAACTTCAGAGTGGTTCATACTTTTTATTACAAATGTTCTATTATGATTATATTTTTATGAAATTGTTTCTGTTCTTAACATTTAGTTATGTACATATTGAATATGTCTAGAATAATGTTTACCAGTGGTGTTTCTGATGACTATTTCTGGAGAGTAGAATGTTGAAATTTAAATTGGTTTCTATGCCTTTTTCTTTGTGCTTTATTGTTGCTTATTTATTATTTTTAAATAATGCTCATATTCTATCTTATAAAAATAATGAGTCATTTAAAAAAGAGAAGCCTTATTGTCTATCTCACACACACACAGTAGGGGGCTAGGAATGTAGGTTCTGAGTGAGAGAAAAAAAACAAAGCCCAGATTAATATAAAACTTTAGTGATTTTTTTTTTCATGATTGCATTCTTTATTTTGCTTAGGTCATGCACATTCGGAAACTGCTTCAGAAAATGGATCGTCCAAATGGTCTTTATCCAAATTATTTGAACCCAAGAACAGGTCGCTGGGGTCAATGTAAGTATTTCTATTACCACTGATGCTCTGTTGAAATATAGTCTGAAAACTTGTGCTTGACATAGTGATAAGTACACTACATGTAGTATTAGAAACTCCAGATTGTATATAACCCTCTGATCTGCTAGTCCTGTAACCTGTGGCAAGTTTCTCATGTCTTGTAGTTTCAGTTTTTATACGTTTAAAATGGAGATATTAATAACCTATCTCACAAGAGTATTTTATTTCACGTATGTGTAAGTACTTAGCTAAAATATAGTGTGGCATTTGCAAAGGGTTATACTTTGAAGCCCTTGTTTGTGAACTATATCTTGGTATAAATAAGAGCATTGCTTGAGATAAGTATTTAGTCAAGTAATATGAAGAAGAGTTGTGTGTGTTAAATGACTGGAAGATAGTGTGCTTGCTCTTAGATAAGCTACATCTGATCATTCATTTTAAAAGGTAACAGTGACAGACTTTATTTTCTTGGGCTCCAAAATCACTGCAGATGGTGACTAAAGCCGTGAAATTACAAGACACTTGCTCCTTGAAAGAAAAGCAAGCATCTATGACAAACCTAGACAATATATTACAAAGCAGAGACATTTCTTTGCCAACAAAGGTCCATGTATTCAAAGCTATGGTTTTTCTGGTAGTCCTGTATGGATGTGTGACATGGGCCATAAAGAAGGCTGAGTGCCAAAGAATTGATGCTTTTGAACATCAAAAGCATCAGTTAAAGTGTTAAAGAAGACTCTTGAGAGTCCCTTGGACTGCAAGATCAAATCAGTCTATCCTAAAGGAAATCAGTACTGGATATTTATTGGAAGGACTGATCCTGAAACTGAAGCTCCAGTACTTTGGCCACCTGATGCAATAAGTCAACTCATTAGAAAAGACCCTGATACTGGAAAGATTGAAAGCAGGAGGAGAAGGGGGCGACAAAGGATGCGATGGTTGGATAGCATCACCGACTCATTGGACATGAGTTTGAGCAAGCTCTGGGAAATGGTGAAGGACAGGGCAGCCTGGCGCGCTACAGTCCATGGGGTCACAAAGAGTCGGACATGACTGAGTGAACAACAGCATCACTGTCTGTTATTTACCAGACTTTTGGATGAGACTGGAGATTGGGAAAGAATATATAGGATTTTGAATTCAGGCAACTCTCGGGCTAGCAGGCAGGGTTTATATAATGAAATAAACGTTGTAGTAAAGGAAATGTACCAGTTGTTAGGTGAGACTGTGGTAGAAGTGATTTCCTCTGTTTCAGGAGACTGTGTTTTGTTTGTGAAGGGGGTGATGATATCTCATTAGAGTTTTAGAACTGATCTTTGAAGGAACTGATTTTTTAGAAACATTAAATAAAGTTTTCATGAAAAACATGAAACTGAAAAACATGAAACTAATCTCTTGTAGTTAGTTTATGAAAGAGCAAAACACAAATGGACAGAATACAGATGTTCCTATTTAATCCTAAGAGTGGTGCTAACGAAGATAAGTGACACATAGAGACAGTGCACTCCTTCTGTGCTGCTTTAGTAGAATGTACAAAAGACTATGTTTAGTACCATGTTCGTAGCATCTCCGTAGTTTGGTCATCAGAGACCTTTGTTGCTGTCTTTCCACTTTACTGTGTCCCTAAGCAAATCAGTGAAGCTTTTAAACAGAAGATACTGTTCTTTTTCTATTAAATTAATAAACAGAATGGACATATCCCAATATATCCAGTGCTTCAGAAAATACGAAAATTTGTATGACCTTTGAAGCAGTGACTCATTTCTAGACATTTATTCCAAAAAATTTTCAGACCTCTGTGTGTGTGTGTGTGTGTGTGTGTGTGTGTGTGTGTGTATACAGACACACACACACACACACACACATATATAAAATAGGGATAATTTGGAAACATTCTAAAGGACTCCTTTTCAATGGAACGAACTTTCTGTGATGAAGAAAATGTTCTATTTAATTAGCTATTTGTGACTAAAGCCTACCACATTGGACAATGCAGTTTTTAAACTTCTTGTGAAAGAGGTTTGGTTAAGTTATAGTCCCTCCAGGTGTGATATACTATATAGACATTAAAAGTTATGTTATTAGAATGCTTGACATAGAATATGAAGTACCTAGAAAGATATTTGGGAGAAGGAAATGGCAGCCCACTCCAGTATTCTTGCCTGGAGAATCCCGTGGACAGGGGAGCCTAGTGGGCTGCCGTCTTTGGGGTTGCACGGAGTCGGACACGACTGAAGCGACTTAGCATGCATGCATGCATGCATGCATGCATTGGAGAAGGAACCAGCAACCCACTCCAATATTCTTGCACGGAGAATCCCGGGGACAGGGGAGCCTGGTGGGCTGCCGTCTGTGGGGTCGCACAGAGTCAGACACGACTGAAGTGACTTAGCAGCAGCAGCAGCAGCAGAAAGATATTTAGGAAAAGAGAGAAAACAAACACCACAAAAATAGGAACCAGAGTGTTCCCTGTGTTTTTTTCCTGAATGTTTGTTTTTATTTTCTAATTTTGTTTACCTCTGTTAACCTAATCTGATAATGGATATATGTTACTTTTGAAGTAAAAGCATTTTTAAATAAGAAGAAGATGCTCTCTTGTACACAAAAATCTTAGAATACTGAAAAATAAAACACTGTTTGAGAATTGCCAGCCTTTCAAATGACCAACAGTATCTCATTGATGGCATCTTAATTAAAATTATAACTCTTTCTCTTCATCAAATGGTATTGTGAAAATTGGATAGCCACATGACAAAGAATGAAGTTGGGCCCTTACCTTATACCAGATTCAAAAATTAAGTCAAAATGCATCAAAGACCCTAAATTTAAGAACCAAAACTTTAAAACTTTTAGAAAGACACATCTTCATGACCTTGGATTTGGCAGTGACTTCTTCAACAGTACAGGCAACAATAGAAGAAATAAATTGGATTTCATTAAAGTTAGAAACATTTGTGCATCAAAGGATATTGTTATGAGATTGAAAGACAACCCACAGAATGAGAGTTTATTTGTAAATAAGTAATACTTGCAAACCATATATCTGATAAGGGTTTAATATCCAGAATGTATAAAGAACTTCTCAAACTCATGTTCAAACTCAACAGCAAAAAGACAAACACTCAATTAAAAAGTGGATAAAGAACTTGAATAAAGTTTTCTCCAAAGAAGATATTCAAATGGAAAATAAACACATGAAAAAAATGCTCAACATCATTATTCATTAGGAAAATGCAAATCAAAGCATAATGAGATATCACTTCACACCTGCTAGGAAGATTGTAATCAAAAGGACAGATAATAAGTGTTGGTGAGGATGTGGAAAAATTGGGACCCTCTCATGCTACTAGTGGGAATGTAAAATGGTGTAGCCACTGTGAAAAACAGTTTGGTGGTTTCACAGAAAGTTAAGCATAAAATTCCATATGATTGAGCAATTCAACTGCTAGATAGATACCCAAAAGATTTGAAAGCAAAGACACAGAGAGATATTTGCATGCCAGTGTTCACAGCAACATTATTCACAATACCGGTGGAAACAGGAAAGTATCCTTCAAATGGATAAATAAAATGTGGTATATACATACAATGGTATGTTTTTTAACTGTAAAAAAGAATGAAGTTCTTATACATGCTACAACATAGATGAACCTTGAAAATATTAATCTAAAATGAAAGCCAGTTGCAAAATGACAAATATTATATAATTCCAATTATATCAAATAGCTAGAGTAGTCAAATTTAGAGAGACAGGAAGTGTATTGGGGGTTGTCAGGGGCTTGGTTGAGAGGAGAATGGAGTTATTGCTTAATAGGTGTAGCATTTCTGTTTGGGATGATGACAAAGTTTTGGAAATAATGACAATGTTTGTACCACATTGTGAATGTAATTAATGCTACTGAATAGTACACTTAAAAAATGGTAAAAATGGCAACATTCATGTTATATGCATATATTTACCATAGTAAAAATTGCAGTAAAAAACAATTCTTTTAGTCATACTTGCTTTTTTCCCACAAAACGAATCCAGATTACTTCTTTAGAATTTCTTCACCCACAGCAGTTATTAATTTTGAGAATGTTATAAAAAGAACCATTCACTGGTTGTTTTGGCAAGAGGTCTTTACAATTTTAGGGGAGCTACCCTGATATCCCTTTAGCAGCTGCAGTCCTTATTAAATTGTCCAGTTTGTTCCTTTTAGTATTTCTGTATATTTCATATCAGCTTCTGAAAAGTATATCAAATTCTATTATTATCTTTGAGCAGTAGGCATCTGTCATAACTATAAATAGTCTGCAAAACAAACAGTGAACTGAACTGAAATTTAACAATTCAGCTTTGGCTAACTGTATTATAATTAGAGTAATGATAATGTCTGTGACATGCACACAGCAATCACAGAAGAATTATGGTAATTACCTCCAGGAAAAGTACTTAGCAACAGATATAAAAGAATGTAGTAAGCAACCTAGATTTAAAGGCACATCATTAATATCTTTTTTTTTTTTTTGCTTCATTTTTTCACTAGTTTCCTATGTACAGTGCTTAACCTATGCCATTTAATGACTTAAGTGAAGAAGATATAGGAAACTTATCATTACTGATTCATTAAATTTCATACTACTGATTTAAAATATGAAAAAAGTAAGAATGGGTATAATACTTGGAGTTGAAAGACTAATCCAGGTTTTTCTGCCTAATAATTTAGATAAGTTAATTAACCTCATGCCTTTGTTCCTTCATCTGTTATTTGTACTTATTTTATTAAGACAGTTATGTGAATCATATTTATGAGATAATGAATATATTTAAAAAATAAAAAAAAAAATAAAAAATACTTCATAAACTATAAAGCATATGATACAGATCTGTTTATTCTAGAATTTCCTATAAGAACACTTCAAGAATTAGCTTCTTAGAACCTCATTAACTTTATATTAAGACAGAAAATGTAACCATTGGTAATTTAAAACAGATCATGGAGTGACATGGTACATCAAATTTGACACCAAGGCGGGCATGGGTTAGTGGTTCAAATAAAGTCAGACTACTGGGTGATAAATTCCATAGTTAACTAAGGATCTCAGGCTTCTGCTGTGAATTTATTTATTGAATATATAAACATCTACTGAAATGACGTTCTAGAAGAGCTGATAAGAACCTGTTAGGCAGGACTGGGACTGCATCCTATAACCTAAGTAACCTGTAACTAAATCTGTAAACCCTGGCAATAATTCACATATCTAAAAATCATTGCCTCTAAATTGTGATGACAAGACATTTACCTTTCCAAGGTTTTTCTCATTAATTCATCTACTTTAATTTTTTATGTTTTCTTCTCCTGATCATTTGTTAATCCTTAGATCTACAATATATTGAGAAATATATGTGTGAGGCAAAAGTGCAAAATTTTAAAATGCCCTACATATTATTTTAATTACTTTTATAATTGTTATGTTCCAAAGGACCATTTGTGTCCTTTGATCATGTCTTACATGCTGTCTGGGTGAACTCCATGATGGCTTAGATACATTTTTATAAATCCCAATTTTATAACTCCCAAAGGTATACTGCTAACTTATCTCTGGATTTCCATGTTTGTTATACCCATTTAGATATCCATTTAGTCCCTCAGATTTATCATGCCCAAGATTCAGACTCCTTCCACTTTAAGTCATTTCCCCCTCTAGTATTCCCAATTTCAGGGAAGAGGGCCACTGTTCATTCAGTCATTTGCCCCAGCAAGAAATCTAGAGTTCATCCATGACTTCTCTTTCTTCATCCTTTCAGTAAATACCTGATAGATAACAAACCAAAAGATTATGGTAGAGTCAGAAAAGATTAGATTATTTTAAGGTGTTAATAATAAGAGGTAGTTTCAGTTGACAGGTAGAAGTTAAAGATAAACCAAGAGAGAGATTCCTGAAAAGGAAACAGAAATGGTTAGTGTTCAGAGCTAGGTAGAGTGCATAGAGTAGAGAAGGAACATTTTTTCCTCTTTAACAGGCAAAAGAAACAGATAAATTAGTAGATGGGGGTACAGATAGTTGAAAGATGCATTTTTGGGGTTAGTGATCTGTAGTTTTTCTATGAATTTGAACTTTTGTTTGTCTGCTGAGATTAAGGAAGAGGTAGAGCTGTGGAGGTCTTTTTTTATTATTATTCTTTATTTAGTTTCCCATGTTGCAGCACGCAGATCTTCATTGCAGAGCACGGACTCTCAAGTTGTGGCACGTGAGCTCTAGAACACACAGGCTCAGTAGTTGCAGCACGCGGGCCTAGTTGCTCCGTGGCACGGGGATCTTAGTTCCACAACCAGGGATCAAATGCACATCCCCTGCATTGCAAAACAGATTCTTAACCACTAGACTGCCAGGGAAGTCCCTTAGAGGTCTTTTGAAAAAGAGATTTAAAATCCCTGCTTTAGGGAATGGGAAAGATCACAAATCAAGGGGTCATAGAAAACTTGACAAGCAATGCAGAGGTTCTCATTGATGGTGAAAGTAGACTCTCAGTTCAGTTCAGTCGCTCAGTCATGTCCAACTCTCTGCAACCCCATGAATCGCAGCACGCCAGGCCTCCCTGTCCATCACCAACTCCCGGAGTTCACTCAGACTCACGTCTATCGAGTCAGTGATGCCACCCAGCCATCTCATCCTCTGTCGTCCCCTTCTCCTGCCCCCAATCCCTCCCAGCATCAGAGTCTTTTCCAG
>NW_011495072.1:3009920-3029550 GCF_000754665.1 Bison bison bison | reverse complement strand
CTTTGTTGGCAAAGTAATGTCTCTGCTTTTGAATATGCTATCTAGGTTGGTCATAACTTTCCTTCCAAGGAGTAAGCGTCTTTTAATTTCATGGCTGCAGTCACCATCTGCAGTGATTTTGGAGCCCCCAAAAATAAAGTCTGACACCGTTTCCACTGTTTCCCCATCTATTTGCCATGAAGTGATGCGACCAGATTCCATGATCTTCGTTTTCTGAATGTTGAGCTTTAAGCCAATTTTTTCACTCTCCTCTTTCACTTTCACCAAGAGGCTTTTGAGTTCCTCTTCACTTTCTGCCATAAGGGTGGTGTTATCTGCATGTCTGAGATTATTGATATTTCTTCTGGCAATCTTGATCCCAGCTTGTGCTTCTTCCAGCCCAGCGTTTCTCATGATGCACTCTGGATATAAGTTAAATAAGCAAGGTGACAGTATACAGCCTTGACATACTCCTTTTCCTATTAGGAATCAGTCTGTTGTTCCATGTCCAGTTCTAACTGTTGCTTCCTGACCTGCATATAGGTTTCTCAAGGGGCAGGTCAGGTGGTCTGGTATTCCCGACTCTCAGGTCAGCTGATATTTTACTGGCTGGGTGCAATAGGTGAACAGTGAAATAAAGATCACCTGTTGCTTCCTTTCCTATCCAGCCTAGACTGCGTAGTATCTGAACCAATGTGAGAATACCTTTAGTCTTCTGTGTTATCTGTCCTACAAATCCAATGCTTGTATCAACTCAGCCATGTACCTTTTCCATTCATCTATAGTCAGCTGAGCATTGCTCATGAAAATCATCAATAATAAAGGTTAAAGTCACTACAAATTTATAACTAAACTGGGCCCTAGTGGCTCGGACAGTAAATCTACCTGCAATGCAGGAGACCTGGGTTCAATCCCTGGGTCAGGAAGAGCCCCTGGAAAAGGAAATGGCAACCCACTCCAGTATTCTTGCCTGGAAAATCCCATGTACAGAGGAACCTGGCAGGCTTGCAAAGAGTCAGACACAACTCAACGACTAAGATGACTACAAATTTATAATTTCCAATTCTAACTGGATCACCAGTACCCCTGACAGCTCTAACTTTGATCAGTTTACTTTCTTTTTCTTTACTCTCCTTAAATCTTCTGTATAAAACTCCTATCCATCCTCATCTGTCTTTTCACCATTTCTTTTTAATTTCCTGCACAATTTTAGTATTTACGTATGTCTTTAGTAAAAAGTATTTATATAGATTAAGAAGATAGAACTAAAAAAAATTGCAGAGTGAGTCTCAGTTTATTTTAAAAGGTGAATTAAAACGAGTTAAATTTGTTGATATTACTGATCGATTTGGACTGATTCCAAATATCCTTTTTATTTTGTTTACTTGCTTTTGTAAAAACAGTTTTACTAAGGTAAAATTGACATACAATAAGCTGTATGTATTTGAAGTATACAGTTCAATAAGCTTTAAAATAAGTATAAACTTAAGAAAACTATCACTACCATCAAAATAATGAACATATGTTCACCCCAAAAGACTTCCTCATAATGCCTTTATGATTTTTTTTCCTTACTCCCCTTCTCGCTCCTTTCTCAAGCAACCAGTGATCTGCTTTCTATCATTATAGATAGGTTTGTATTTTTTAGAATCTTCTATAAATGCAGTCCTTTATATGTACTTTCATTTTTTCTGGTTCCTTTAACTCAGCATAATTATTTTGAGCTTCATCCATGTTGTGTGTATTAGTAGTTCTGAATATAATCCCACTTTGTGGAATACCACAATTTGTTTATCCATTCACCTGTTGATGGACGTTTGGGTTATTTTCACTTTGGGGCTGTTACAAAAAAGTGCTGTGAACACACAAGCCTTCTAGTGGATGTATGTCCTTTTTTTCTCATGAGTAAAAATCCAAGAGTGGAATATTTGTATTTTATGGTAGGTATATATGTTGATCTTTTAAAGAAACTGCCAAATCGTTTTCCAAGGTGGATGTACCATTTTACATTCCTATCAGTGGTGTTCTTCCACGTACTCATCAATAATTGAAAAAGACTACTAACCATGTAAAATATCACATCCAGCAGAAAAAGATTTCCTAGAAAATTGGGTTCAGATGTAGAGAAGAGTGATTATGGTACCGTCCTACTGGATTAAATTTGAAGTATGTTGGCAATAGGGCTGTCAATATAATGTTCAAATTATTGCTATGTAATATAGTCATTGTAATTAAAAAATATTATTTTTTGTCCTCTATCTTCTCTTTTTTCCACCTCCATCCTTATTCTGTTGCAGATCATACATCAGTTGGCGGGCTAGGAGACAGTTTTTATGAGTACTTACTAAAAGCATGGTTGATGTCAGATAAAACAGACCATGAAGCCAGAAAAATGTATGATGATGCTGTTGAGGTAATTATTATCGGAACATTTACCTGCTTAACATCTCAAATATATTATGTATTTGATAGAAATTGATGAACATCCTGTACATATATTATTATTTACATTCACTTAGAGTTTGTTAGTATTTCAATATAATAGTCATAAATTGTTTTCCTTTATTGTAACACTTTAATTGTTGAAGAATTTAGTGTAGCATATTTATGTATGAAAATTTATTTCAGTTATTTGTAGCTATTTTCTGCAGAGCCTGGAAAAACTTATGACTTAACATACTTTTCCATAAACATTTCTATTTTCAAATGACCAATTAAACCTACACATTGAGAGCCTTATAGGTATGTAAGGACAAAACACTTTTGTAGTATTTTTTACATTTTATAGTGTTTGCACTGTTCTGATTCCTTTCACATATGTGAAGTCATTTAATCTTCTCTACCGTTTTACTCGTGAGACCTCAAGGTGCAGAGAAGTAAAGCTTGCATAGCTTAGTTAGTAATGGAACCCATATCTGAACAGTCTAGGTCCAGAGCCTGTACTCTTAACCCCTCTTCTATATTGTTTTATATTTATGTAACCTTGTGCTACAGTGTTGTGGCAATTTAAAATCGGGACAGATTTCATTCTTGGAAACACTTATATGTGGTATTTCCAAGTGTTAGTCACTTTGTAAATTATTTGCTTCTGATCTAGTATAAACCCATATTCCTTTAATAATTTAATCACTTTTAAAAGTTGTATATTTTATACACAGCAACACCCATTCTGACTCTAGTCAATGACCCATACTTAGAGTTATAGTTCTTTTGTCTTTAAGTTAAACCAAGGATCTTATTAACCATATATATCCTCACTTTTAAAGGAACTAATCTCTGTAGTTTTATAAAAACACACAGGAGTTGAACTGATATGTTGCATTGTACTGGTTTGCCTACCGTAGGTATAAATGTTTCTTGAAGGAGTGTGTTGACTAAGAAAATGAACTAAACTATAATCGGGAATCTGTACTTTAGTAGGTGACTTCTAAAATTCTTTATGAAGACTTACATTTTGAAAAGTTGAAGAATTTTATTCTGTTATTAAACTTTAAACCTGGAAATTTTAATGATGCAGGAAAAGTTAATGTCTAGGAAGAATGTAGTATTTTTAGTATCACAGTGTTGAAAATAGCCACCTGTATCAGTCCCACTGGATTGTGGCTTCTTTGAAGACAGACATTTATTATTGTCTTGCATGACCTGAAACAATAGGTATTCAGTAAGTACTTGATAAATGAGTGTATTTAATATTTTTATTTTTGATAAAGTGTGACATATCGTATATTGTGTAATCATTTTTTCTTCATAGTTTGCTGCTTTCTTGTAATAATTTAAACCTGAAAACATTTTCTCTTTTATTTTTAATAATTTTTCCTACAGGGAAAAGAACATATTTGTCATTGTTTTAAAATTATATATATTAATACTTTTAAAAGCATGATGCCTGTTTTGAAAGTTAATCTCATAAATTAAAATTTATTTTCCATGAATCATCTGCTATATGAGTTATGTGTCCTAATTTTCTTTCTATATTTGTTTTCTGTATCCTGTTTTTATTAGTCCTTAGTTTGAAAATTGGCACCTATGAAATAACCAGTTAGCTAACTTTCATTTTGAGACATGTATGCAGTTTTTGCAATGTTAATTATCTTTGATAACAGAATTATGTTAGAAGATAGAGTATATACAGATAGTAAAATTAATGACATGTTGTATGCATGGAGGAGATAGGAATGATTATGAATTTTAAGATTCATTCTAATTTAAGATAAGTCATTTGTAAATTTGTCTTTCTAAACTAGTGTATTTAAATTATTCCATCCTCATCTGGCCTTCCTCTACACTTACAAGTATCCATATCCCTGGTTCTTATATCTTAGCTTTCTTTTTAAAAATTGTGTATTATAGATTTTATATTCTGATCAAGTTTATATTTAGTCTTTATTTGAAATAGCAAAAACTATACCTTTTATTCAGTCCTTTTGGAGCATTACTTTCTTGCTCAGACTTGTTCAAAAAATGTCAAACTTCTGAATGGCAGTTACTTTTAAATTGAACTCTTAGGCTTTTGTCACATTTTTAGAGAAAAGGGAGCTGTGCAAGAAATTTTAGGAGTCTGTAAGAGAATTGTTGGTAAAAAGTCCTGTCTTTACCCACCTTCTACTTTAATCCCAGTAGGCCAATGGGGATATGTTTAGATATCTTTTACTCATAACATAGTAAGATTTGTATTACTATAAATAGTAATTAACTATAAATTACTATAAATATATTTATATTACTATAAATCTAATATACTATGTTACTGTGATGAGCAGAAATAAAGTGATACAAATATCACACAAAGATTTAGAATCTAAACTATGGATATTGTCCTTTAGGCATTTATTGGGTGCCATAAATACACACACACACACACACACAGAGGCTTCACTCGTAGCTAAGTTGGTAAAGAATCCGCCTGCAATGCAGGAGACTCCAATTCGATTCCTGGGTTGGCAAGATCCACTGGAGAAAGGGATAGGCTATCCACTCCAGTATTCTGGCCTGGAGAATTCCATGGACTGTATAGTCCACGGGGTCGCAAAGGGTCAGGTACAACTGAGCGACTTTCACTTTCACTTTATATATGGAAAACATGCTGGATACCGTGAGGTCCAGAAAGATTAAAAAAACATTGTCCTTGTATTTAAAAGGAAATAATCTTCATTATAAAAACTAATTTTTCATTTGTGCTTGAGTATTACAGTTAAGGACTTCCCTGATGGCTCAGATGGTAAAGTGTCTGTCTACAATGCGGGAGACCCGGGTTCGATCCCTGGGTTGGGAAGATCCCCTGGAGAAGGAAATGGCAATCCACTCCAGGACTATTGCCTGGAAAATCCCATGGATAGAGGAGCCTGGTAGGCTACAGTCCATGGGGTCTCAAAGAGTCAGACACGACTGAGCAAAGCAACAGTAAATGCTTATTATCATTATGATTATCAGCTACCCCTCTTTGCTCTAATAGGCTTAATAAAATTATCAAAGAGTACTGTTTTTTTATAAAATGACTTATTAAACAATCGTTGAAGGCATCCTGCAGGGCTTGTGGAGTATAAGATGATAAATAAGGCATAGTCCTTATGTTTCTGTAAAACAAACATTGTGACAAGGAATATAGAAAAAACATTTGAAAGCTGATTGTTATTGAGCTTGTCAGAGAACAGCCCATAATATGAGTTGAGTCTTAGTATCTTTTATTATCAGAAAAGTATAATATTTAATCATGTATAATAATTTCTACTAAAGAGAATTAAATTAATGCAGTTCCTTATAGTTTTACAAAGAAGGTGAAGAATTAATCTTTAGCTCCTCTCAGCAAAATCTAAGAACATGGGCCAAAGGAACAAAGCTCTTAAAATTTTTCATTTTTAAAATTAAGCGTGATTGTTGGACTCTACTTTGTGTTATATTCAGGTTTAATAAAGATTTCTCTCATCATTCCCATTCCTTTCAGTAAAGTTAACATTTCAGAAGAAGTAAAATTGACATTTTAGGAAACTGGATAAAATTGATATTATCTCATGGCCTCTCTTAACCATGGCACAGCCTCCAAAACAAATGCCTAAGTTTTTGAAGGAAGGGACTAAGGAATTATGTTTGAACTTTTCAGTTTATTTTTCTAAGTTTTATAACATTAAGCTATTTCACCTACTAAACCTTCTTAAAATACTTGAGCAATTATATGAAAAAGAAGCCATTTTAACTAATTATCAAAATCATATTTTTCTGCTTAACCTGAGTGTTATTCTTCCTATTAACATTTTGTTGTATGAAATAGAAAATAAATTAGCAGGGTCTCTGAGTTATAACTTGTCATCCTGACCTCAACTGAGTGATTATTATGCATTTCATTTAGAGCAAGAAGAAGAAAAACAGTAATATGGGTAATGTTATGTTGAAAGGTAATTTTCAGGCCAGTCTCCTCTCTCCCACCTTGTCTCATTATAGTAGTGATTGAAATATTTGTTTAAGATTATATGTAACTTGATTGTTCATTCCTAAACTTAATTATTGTAATTAAGTCTTTCAGTTCAGGATAGTTATTGCTTTGTAGAATATCGTCTTACCAAGGTTTTGTGCCAGAAGGATGTAGTAAATCTGAATACTAACACTTTGCCTCTAAAATTTGGAATATCTACTCTTTCTTATAGGCTATAGAAAAACATCTTATTAGGAAGTCTCGTGGAGGTCTTACCTTTATTGGAGAATGGAAGAATGGGCACTTGGAAAAGAAGATGGGGCATTTGGCCTGCTTTGCTGGGGGAATGTTTGTACTAGGAGCAGATGGTTCCAGAATGGATAAAGCTGGACATTATTTAGAGCTAGGAGCGGAAATTGCACGTACATGTCATGAGTCCTATGACAGAACTGGTAAGAATATTAATAATGCTAATTGTTTAGTTTAAACTAATCTTAAGATAATATGTCCAGGAATTAGAAGGAAAATAAATAGGCATTTTTCACTTCAAAATAATTTATTCTAACATAGTAAATTATTTTTTTTAAACTTGAATTTTAATTCTAAATACGTGTTCCTGAATCTTTTTTTAAATTATTATTCTGAATTCTGTTTTTTTAAATAAAGATTTTGAATAAGTTGTTTTAAAGACAATAGGTAGGGCTTAATGCATGGGATAACATTATTTTAATATAGAAGAATTAGTTTATTTCCATTTCTATAAATAATGAGTTGCTTAAAAGAATATAGAATTGATTTAGGTTACATGCCTTGCCTATCTTGTGAAAATAGGAATATCCAAAAGATATTAGTTAAATTGAATGTATAATTGATATCTAGATAACTGGTAGTTTGTCTGTTAGTTCACAATAATTTTTAAGTTGTTTGTGCCTTTAAAAAGAAGCTTTCATGTTGCTTTAGGGAAATAGGTGATATTTCTGGACTTCAGTGTCCTCACCTAAAAACAGTGAGATGATTCTCAGTTTTACAGGTGACAAAAGTTGGTTCCTGAGGGTGAAAAATATTGTTTGTGCATCCACGCACACACACATACACATTCATGCATTTAGTCATAGATAAACAGTATATATGTATTTGTTAAATATAGAATTTCATGGAAGGAGAAGGCAATTAGATTTAAATAAAAGCCTGAAGAATAGCGTTAAGAAACACTGAGCAAGGTCTTCCAAGTTTTTCCTCTGGCTTTAAAAATGTATGTTTCTATATGAAATAATGGATAATGGGCTCCCTGAAAAACTGAAAGCTAGGAATTTCTGTTGTGATTTCAGAAATTGAAATGTTGCTTTAGTTAAATAACTAAATTTGTGTTTCAGGGTTAATATATCATCAGGTACTATGAAACTGATATGATTGGTTTAAAATTTATCCTAGTTTATGAATGTCATATTTTTATATAATAAGTAATTGAACTTACTATGAAATTGACCTTTCAGTTTATCTCAGTAACTAAAGCGAAGATTCCATTTCTTGACAAAATATAACTAAGTCAAAAGGACATTGAGGCACATATCATTTTGTGGTGATTTAACTTAGTACATAATGCATCTGAAGTCAGTGACCTGAGTTACAAATGGAAGTTAAGGTATATTGTAGAATATCAAATACATACTTAAAATATAGCTGAAATTAGTATGACCTCAAACAACAGAATGGATATTAAGTGTTTGTACTAGGACCCATGATAATAATACTTGTTATGCAGATTTTGACCACAAATCAACTACTGGATCTAAAATAGTAGGATTTCATGCAACAGACACATTAAAATATGGTCTATTATGGTTATTATAATTAATCATTCATTCCATTAAACATGAAGCACATATTTTGTGCCAAGCATTATGCTGGATTCTTATGGGTTAAAGTGTGAACAGATGTCTTCCTTGCCTTTGAAAAATTCATAGAATACCAGAGTTATGAAAGGATTCCTCATATTACTGTACAGTTCTGACTTTCGCATTTCATAGTGATATTGCCAGTGCTGATTTGAAACACTGATACTATGAAAAGAACGTGTGAACTAGGTTGAAAAGTCCCATGTTCCACTATTTATTATCTTCTTAGGCAAATCATTTAACCTTCCTAAGCCTCAGTTGCTCCATCTGCAAAATACTGGGATAATAATATCCAACCTGTCTTCTACAGAATGTTTTCGAGTTTAAATAAAATTTTTAAAAATGCAGTTTATGGTTGTTGTTATGCTTGTTCTGATGTCGTTTTCATATTGCCAGTCAATGAACCTGTGGCTCTTTCCCATGGTATGCCCCAAAAGATTACTATTTGATTTGTATCCTGTATTTTCAACTCTTTCACTGTTTTTACTTATCTTTAATCTCCAGCTTAGATCTTTTAATTAAAACATACAGTCCTAGTTATGCTTACTTCCCGCTAGGTTATTACATCTTCTGCTGTATTTTCTTATAGCTGTGCTGTAATTTTTGGCTAAGTTGTTTAAAAATATATCCACTTCTTAGTAGTTATTTGGGTTAATTTCATGCAGTAATTACTGCCTTGGGATTTCACTTCAGTTTATTGGAATTAGAATTAACATTATTTCAAAATCTGTTATTATTCATATATTCCACTTACTGATAAACATGGCCTACTGCTTAATATTTAGCTAGGTTTGTAGGAAACACTGCTGAATCTTCATGAAACAGAGCAGTAATTTGGTGTTGTGTGCTAGATTGCTTCAGTTGTGTCTGACTCTTTGTGAACCTGTGGACTGTAGTCCACTAGGCTCCTCTGTCCTTGTGAATTCTCCAGGCAAAAATACCGGAGTGGGTTGCCATGCCCTCCTCCAGGAGATCTTCCCAACCCAGGGATCGAACCCATGTCCCGTGTGTCTCCTGCATTGGCCAGTGGGTTCTTTACCACTAGTGCCACCTGGGAAGACATTATATCCGCATGGGAAGCTAGATTGATACATTGTTTTAGTTTATTCATACCTCAGGTATGAAAAGTGAAAGTGTTGGTCACTCAGTCATGTCCAACTCTTTGCAACCCCATAAACTATAAGCCTTCTGGTTCCACTGTCCATAGAATTCTCCAGGCAAGAATCCTGGAGTGAGTTGCCATTTCCTTCTCCAGAGAATCTTCCTGACCCAGGGATTGAACTCGGGTTTCCTGCATTGCAGGCAGATTCTTTACCATCTGAACCACCAGGGAAGCCCATATTCTGAGGTATAATGCAAAATAAATGCCAAACCAGATCTTAAGACTTCCAGAATATAGTACTTTCTCTATCTGGGTTTCTAGATTAAAAAGACAGACAAACTGCTGAACATTATTAAAATAATGACTATTATATAACTTAATTTACTTCACATTGAAATTGGATAAAGCCTTCCTCAGACTATGTGCTGTCACATCTGGGGGGAAATTTAATCTGTTTAGACAAAACATCCATTGAACATGGAGAAATGGACATATTTTAAGAGTTTTTACAGCTATTGTTTGCTTAAATTGATAGGAAAGGATACAGGAAAATAGTTTAAATTCTTCTCTTGCTATTAGACCATTGACACTGTAGTCAGATTGCATGTCCAAGAATATTCTTCGTGCTTTTTCAGTTCAGTCAGTCAGTCGTGTCCGACTCTTTGCGACCCCATGGACTGCAGCACGCCAGACTTCCCTGTCCATCACCAGCTCCTGGAGTTTACTCACACTGAAGTCCGTTGAGTCAGTGATGCCATCCAACCATCTCATCCTCTGTCATGTGCTTTTTAGATTTTGTTAAATATCTTTTGTTGACTTAAGTGTAATTATTTTTCCATCTGTACAGATTCTACCTGCCCTGAAAGATGCGTATGAATTTTATTTCCCATGACTTTACAAACCTGTGCCTGCTTTAAAATTATCTCTTACTGTCTTACAACTGACTTTTTATTTCAATTGATATTTTACTTTCATTTTTAAAATTTGTGCGTGTCTCTTTCCTTCAGCTTCATTATATGATTTTTGCATCCTCTAGATTCTTTTTACTCAAGTACTAAATTATTTATGATTTTGACTCAATTTTTACTGGTTGGATTAGTTATTTTCCTTTTAGAAATGATGTATCGATTGTAAGTGAGAAATTTTAGGTAAGGAATAGAAATTAAGTAGAGGTAGAATGTTTTGAAATTATTTTTTACAACATTGCTTAAGCAAAAGAGCACCTGAGAATTAATGCCCTCAGAAACGTCAAAACAATGATTTGGCAAAAATAATGGATATGGTATGTGTATTAGATTTGCATGTTTTTACTCACCAACTCCTCATGAATGAAGTTATAAATGATTAATCAGTGAAATAAAAATTTTACTAAGAAGTCTAAAATATTAGTTCCACACAGCCAATGTCTACTTTAACTCAAGTGATATTATTATGATTATGGGATTATTATCTAATTTAAAGTTAGCCTTAAAAGGTTAACATTTGAAAACTCCATACAATCACTTAACACTCCTGGTCTTTGAGAAAAGGAAAACATGAAACCCAGAGTAAGTGACTTTTCTTCCTATTTATTGGATTACTCTCATTTTGGTGCCTATGATGTTTGTTTGACTTTTCTTATTTTAAAAACATTTTTAAATGACAAACAATATTTGATTGTATGCCAGATCTTGTCAGTAAGCTGAGTAGAAGTTTTCTTACAATATATTGATAATTTCTTGGTTAGTCCTTACCTCACATCCCATTGAGGAGGTGGTCAGAACTATATGAGCACACATAAAGTTTTGCATGCAATTTCAGAGGCTTCTTAGACACAACATTATCTCCCTCTTTGAAAGCCTACCATAGAGTTATGTCCTCAGGTTAAAAACGCCTGCTTCGGTTCTACTTTAGTTCTCCAAGACTTAGCAATAATAGCTTGGTTTTCAGCTCTCTTCTGGATCATGGTGTGCTTTTAATAGAGCTACCATCACTACAGTGTTTTTTGGTTTTGTGTTTTTTTCTCCAGTGTGGGCAGTGGTATGAAATGCTTTATTTTAATTATGATTAAAGGAGTTTATGGTGTCACCCTTACAATGCTAAAATTTGGCCACTGCAAACGTCATGCCAACAACTATGGCATGCTTTTGTTTTGGCATGGTTCTTATGCTACCTTTTCTGAGAAAATATAAAAGTACCTAGCATTTCTTGGAAGAAGTGAGAGACCTTGAAATTATTTAGCACTGATACAAACTAGTAAAAAAGAAAGGTGACAGCTGAGAGTGGTAATTGTGTGTGACTCCAGCATCCCAGTGCAGGGTGATTTTGTATTGCCCAGGTATAGAGTGCTGGGTATGATTAGAAAGAGGTTCTTTAGAAGTCTTTCATGTAGTACTATATTCCAGCCTGAATGGAAATCATAATTTAAGGTATTTTATATAATGTTGTATATGTGTAGTGGCAATATTTCTTTTAAGTTTTTTCTTTAACTGTAGTTGATTTACAGTATTGTTAGTTTCAGGTATTTATTCAGACTGATAAATGGGCAATTTACTGATGAAATTCTTAGTGGTTGGCGATTTGAACCTCTTCCTAGCTGTATATACAGAGGTTATAGAAGAGAGATGATTTTTAAAACTAGCTTTAAGTTTTAAAATGTATTGCTTCTTAATGTACTATGGTATACTTAAAAGATTATAATCTGCAACTAAATCTAACTCAAAATCTGAGCTCTGAAATGTTTTCTTACATGTATGTGTTATGTTAAAAAGACTTAAATTGTCTTGACTTTTAAAAAAATAATTTTGCACAATACAGTTATTTATCTGTTTCATTTGATTTTGGACCAAAACAGGAATGTAATGTGCTTATGTCTAGCCTTAAATTTGTTTCTAAAGAATTACTAGACTCTTGTCACTTTAGTTAGATGTAGCAGTATGTTGATATACATTATGAAAAATATTTCATGTCAGAATAATAGAAATATTTATAAGAAAATGTGGAGCTTTTAAAGTCACTGATTTTGCAAAACAGCAGCAATAAAACAGCTATAAAATTACTTTATACTGTATTCTTTCAAGGGAGGAAAAATTTCTGGCAAACCCAACAAAAATGGTTTACTGTGCTCATTTATTTCTTTTGTCATGTTACAGCATTAAAGCTTGGTCCTGAATCATTCAAGTTTGATGGTGCAGTAGAAGCTGTGGCAGTCCGGCAGGCTGAAAAGTATTACATCCTCCGTCCAGAAGTCATTGAAACCTATTGGTACCTCTGGCGATTCACTCACGATCCAAGATACCGGGAGTGGGGCTGGGAAGCAGCACTGGTAAATAAGCCAGTATTTCATTTTATGTGCAAGACTGTTAAATCAGTGCCATGTGTCCTCATCCATGTTACTTCATGTTTAGAATCATTTAAATGGCAGTTTTTCACTATGATTATAAAATTTCTATACTTGACTATTAATGCTTAACCTCTAGAGTAAACTAAAATCATTGTAAAATTGCCCAGATTCACAGCTTAGGTAAATTAACCCCCATTCACTTCAGTTTGTGTTCAGAGTAATTCTTTAGTGGCATCACAAGAAGGATTATTGAATTGTTAAAATTTTTCTACACTGAAAGATAATGCCAACACACACACATACTCTGTCTCTCCATATATGTGTGTGTGTGTTGTGTGCATGCTCAGGCATGTCTGACTGCAACCCCATGGGCTGTAGCCCCCTAGGCTCCTCTGTCCATGGGATTTTCCAGGCAAGAATACTGGAATGGGTTGCCATTTCCTATTTCAGAGGATCTTCCTGACCTAGGGATCAGACCCACCACCTCTCTTGTATCTCCTGCATTGCCATGCAGATTCTCTACCACTGTGCCACCTGGGTGTGTGTATTCACATACATATATTTGAAAAGAGGAATTTTTAATGGTTAGTAAGTAAAGAAAGCAAATGGTTTACTTGTAAAACGCTAACCTTTCAGAGAATTCCATTGTCATCAGTACCTGGGAGAAAGAAAAGTCAATAAGATTGTTCATGAAAGTATAGCTTATCACTGGAAGTGAGGAGGTGTTTTATTCTCTGAGACATACTAATTATGATAAATAGTACTAATTACAATGGATAGTCATATTCAAATTATTTACCTTAAACTTGGAGTCTAGATAGAACCAAAGACATTCTAGGTGAGATAAATAGTGTTAATAAATTGTGCAGACAAGAATGTGTAAGATGTATTTTAGATCAGAATGTAGCCCAATTTATGTAAAAAGAAGGTTTCACGGGTCAACTAGACAAAAGTTTGGTGCCATTATGTAGATAGTCTTGCATGTTAGGTCAAGGCATGAATACTTTACTCAGTGTTTCAGATGTCATACACACACACTTTTCTCATGTACTATGCCAGTGTTTCTCATTTGCAAAGTAGGGGTAGAAGGTCCTTTGCCTAGCTCACAATCTCTCTGATCTTCTTTTTCTTCTCCATCTCTTACCCACTAAAACTCCTTAACTTTAAGAGTCCATCCTGGGACTACTAAAGGTTTTTGAAAGGGGAAGGAACTGTTGAAGACTTTTTAGTGGGGACTAACACAACAAAAGGATCTGATTGTAATCTGCAAGTTGGTGGGTTTTGGAGACCACTGCAATAATGTAGAAATGATGTGATAAAGACTTGAACTAAGGTGAGGACACTTATGTGTCATTTGCCATTCAGACATAGATGTTCTTTATGGAGTTTAAGAGACTATTAATAGAAGCAAGGTGATTACAAATACAGAGCAGGAACAGGCAAAGCATTTATTGTTGCTGCTTTTCTCTGCCTGGGTCCAAAATTGGGAACACAGCTGCTAGGGGAACTTTGTGCAGGAGTGTCCTGCCACAGTTGAGAAAGAGACACAGTGTTGGCACAGTGGTTTGAGAACAGGACACACACACACACTTCTGTTGTGTAGTAACGGCTTACTAATGCTGAGGTAAACCAATATATAGGAGAAGTGAGTGTTAGTCGCTCAGTTGTGTCCGACTCTTTGCGACCCCATGGACTGTAGCCCGCCAGGCTCCTCTGTCCATGGGATTCTCCAGGCAAGAATACTGGAGTAGATTGTCATTCCGTTCTCCAGTATAAGGGAAAGAGGTAAGGTAATCCTGCAATGAATATGACTTGAATGTCCCCTAACATTTATTGCTTCTTATTTAGAGGAATTATGTAAAAATGAATAGTGTAAGTGTTAATTAGCTCTTCTTCAGAAAGGAGGAAGACTATATAAGTAAGAAAAGTAGCAAGGCTAGAAGCAGTAAGCCACAGCATAATGATGAGTTAAATAACCATACCTTCATTCAATTTCTCTGGGTTTGGTGGAGTAGAGAAAGAAAAGAATCATATGTGCTTTCAGCTCTTTCTGTATGGCTTAATTGCAAAGAGTAATACATCTACAAAAGCAGAATGTTTGATAGTTTTGAATTAACAGGGTTTTGAATAGATTCTGTTTAATTCAGAATATTTTATTCAGACATGTTCAAAGATGAAGAAAGATAAATTAAGAATATGAACTCCCCTTTGGGCAGTAGAACATAGTAGTTAATAATAATGTGGAGCAAATTACTCTTTGCCTCAGTTTTCCCATCTGAATAGTAAAGCTATTAAGATAGCCTCACAGGGTTGTTAGAAATATAATTGTTAATAGATTTAAAGCTCTTAAGCCTTCAGCATATAGTAAATTCTTAATGATTGTTAGCTCTCAATATTTGTGATTATTATTGTAATAGGTGTGAGGGTGGGCTCTTCCTGCCAGTTTATACCAACTATAATGCTTAATTCATAGGATTATGATAATACACTGGCATATAGTGTGTTTACAGTAAATATCATATTGCTGTTGCTGTGGAGAGCTCCTTCAGTAATACACTTTTTAGCATGAGTTGGATTGTTGTTTATCCTTGGAAATGATAAAATTGCTTTTAAAATTTTTAGTTCAAACTGACTTCCCTCTTGATTTGTCAGAATTAATGAGGTTTTATTGTACCAGACAGATCTCTAACTCAGTGTGAATAGACTAAATTTGACTCCTAAGTTAGGAAAATATAAAATATCTTAAAAAGATTAAAGAGTTTTGGAGAGACATTCTACATCAAACAGGATGCTTCAGTTAATTTTTCCAGTGCAAGGCTACTTCCATTTGATGAAAAAAGTCTTATTCTGAAACTGTAAAATTTTCATAGAGATTCTCTGAACTTTTGACTATGGTTCCTTAACTTGTCCTTCAAAACTTGAAATTCTATGGAACTGACTCTTGTCTGATCTCTTTCACAGGCTATTGAAAAGTATTGCCGAGTCAGTGGCGGATTTTCTGGGGTGAAGGATGTGTACTCCTCTACTCCTACGCATGATGATGTACAGCAGAGCTTCTTTCTTGCTGAAACATTAAAGTAAGTAGATGCTGTAAAATTTTTTTAAACTGTAGGCTGGTTTTGCTATGTGGTCACTATGTGATCAATTGTGACTGTGTTTTATTCCAGTAAATTTTATTCCAAATATATAGTGAAGTCTTGTATAGTTTACTCTTCAATTTTTAGTTTCATCTCATGGAAGAATGACTTAGACTCTTTGTCAAATAAGAGTACCTTTATTTTGTCTTTAGCCCTTTACTATGCATTAACATTGTCTTCTTAACGAATTTACTATTAAAAAAGAAATGCATAAAATCAAGACCAACTTACTATGGTGTGTCTGTTTTCTCTGGTATCAGGATCTCTGAGGCAGAAATTGTTTTGCATATGTGCGCCTGTGTATCTTGCTTGTGTGCTTTTTCACCCTATCTTAAAATTCATAATTTGAGTATAATGGCAGAATTCTGGAAAGCTCTATAAGAATATATCAATACTCTTATATAGTCAAGGCTATGGAAAAAGATTATGTACATGAATGTTTATTGAAGGTTTATAAAAAGTTACTCTTGGGTTAGTATTAGTTGGAAAGTTAAATAAGTTATTGTACATCCACAATGGATATTATAGACTCTTCACTGTATAATATTAAGTAGGCTATTAAGTGCACATATACATATATAGATGAATATCTTGATAAGTATTTCAGCAACATCAAAATGTATACTGTCATGTACCTTAATTGGTGTTATTCTTTTAGATGCTTTTCTGGTTTTGCTTTTGTTATCAGGTAAAAATAAATTAAACTGCTTATTTTCCTGCCTCAAATTCAGTTACTGTCTTTATGCCTAGAATCAAAAGAAATTTTTTGAGCTGCAAAAAATTTAGAGATCCAACAAACACCATTCCAGTCCATTCCTCCTCTCTACATACGGACATTCCCAGTGCTACAGATCTCTTTACAACATAAAGAACAGTGTGTCATAAGGTGTTTTGTTAATCTTAAGCACATCACTGCCTTATAAGGCTAACACTGCATTGTTCAGAAGCTTTTATTATTAGAAGCACATTCATGTTTTTAATTTTTTTTTAACACCAAAACATTTTGTATTGGGGTATAGCTTATTAACAATGTTGTGATAGTTTTAGGTGAACAGCAAAAGGACTCAGCCATACATATGTATGTATCCATTCTCCCCCAAACTTACCATCCAGGCTGGCACATAACATTGAGCAGAGTTCCATGTGCTATACAATAGGTTTTTGTTGGTTACCCATTTTAAGTATAGCAATGTGTACATGACCTTCCTGAAGTCCTTAACTATTGCTCCACCCCACCCCTCACCCCCGCCCCGCCAGCAACTATGAATTTGTTTTCTAAGTCTGAGAGTCTTTTTCTGTTTTGTAAGTAAGTTCATTTGTATCATTTCTTCTTAGATCCCAGATATAAAGGATGTCATATTTCTCCTTCTCTGTCTTACTTACTTCACACAATATGACACTCTCTAGGTCCACGCATGTTGCTGCAAATGACCTTATTTCATTCTTTTTAGTGGCTGAGTAATATTTCATTGTCTATATGTACTACATCTTTATCTATTCCTCTGTCGATGGACATTGAGGTTGTTTCCATGTCTTGGCTATTGCAAACAGTGCTGCAAGAACGTTGAAGTGCATATATCTTTTTGGGCCATGTTTTTCTCTGGATGTATGCCCAGGAATGGGATTGCAGGGTCATATGTTAGTTCTGTTTTTAGTTTTTTGAGGAACCTCTGTACTGTTCTCTATAGTGGGTGTAACAATTTACATTCCCACCAACAGTGTGGGAGAGCTCCCATCTCTCTACACTCTCTCCCAGCATTTGTTGTTTGTGGATTTTTTTATGATAGCCATTCTGACTGGTGTGACACGATATCTCATTGTAGTTTTGATTTGCATTTCTCTAATAACTAGCAATGTTGGACATCTTTTCATGTGCCTCTTGGCTGTATGTCCTCTTCAGAGAAATGTCTATTCAGGTCTTCTACCCATTTTTTGAGTGGGTTTCTTGTTGTTATGCTATTAAATGTAATAAGCTGTTTGTAAATTTTGGAGACTAATCCCTTATCAGTCACATCATTTGCAAATATTTTCTCCCAGTCTGTGGGTTGTCTTTTCATTTTGTTTATTGTTTCTTTTGCTGTGCAAAGGTTTTTGAGTTTAAGTAGACCCCATTTGTTTATTTTTGCTTTAATTTCCATTATTCTGGGAGATGGATTAAAAAAGATGAAGCTTCGTCATCTCATTTAAGGAGAAGGCAATGGCACCCCACTCCAGTACTCTTGCCTGGAAAATCCCATGGATGGAGGAGCCTGGTAGGCTGTAGTCCATGGGGTCGCTAAGAGTCGGACATGACTGAGCGACTTCCCTTTCACTTTTCACTTTCATGCACTGGAGAAGGAAATGGCAACCCACTCCAGTATTCTTGCCTGGAGAATCCCAGGGACGGTGGAGCCTCCTGGGCTGCCGGTCTATGGGGTCGCAGAGTCGGACACGACTGAAGCGACTTAGCAGCAGCAGCTGTGATTTATGTTGGAGAGTGTTCTGCCTATGTTTTCCTCTAAGAGTTTTATAGTGTCTGGTCTAGCATTTAGATCTTTAATCCATTTTGAGCTTCTTTTTGTGTATGGAGTTAAGGAATAATCTAATTTATTTTTTTTTTTTTTTTTACATTTGGCTGTCCACTTTTCCCAGCACCATTTGTTGAAGAGACTGTCTTTCCAACATTGTATCATCTTGCCTCCTTTGTCATAGATTAATTGACTGTAGGTGCATGGCCTTATTTCTGGATTTTCTATCCTATTGATCTATGTTTCTGTTTTTAATGTTGTACCTTACTGTTTTGATGAGTGTAGTTTGTAGTATAGTCTGAAGTCAGGGAACCTGATTCCTCCAGCTCCATTTTTCTTTTTCAATATTGCTTTGACTCTTCAGGGTCTTTCATGTCTCATTACAAATTTTGAGATTTTGTTGTTGTTGTTGTTGTTCTAGTTCTGTGAAAAAAGCCACTGGTAATTTAATAAGGGTTGCGTTGGCTCTTAGATTGCCTTGGGTAGTATAGTCATTTTGACAATATTGATTCTTCCAAAATACAAACATGGTATACCTTTCGATCTGTTTATATCTTCTTTGATTTCTTTTATCAGCATCTTATGGTTTTCAGAGTACAGATCTTTTGTCTCCTTAGGTAGGTTTATTCCTAGATATTTTATTCTTTGTGATGCAAAGAATGATGTTAAATGGAATTGCTTCTTGAATTTCTCTCTCTAATGTTGCACTGTTAATGTATAGAAATGCAACAGATTTTTATGTATCAATTTTGTAACCTGGAACTTTACCAGATTCATTGCTGAGCTCTGATAATTCATTCCAGAGCTCTGAGCTCTGATGGTAGTTTTCTGATAACATCCTTTGGATCTTCTGTGTATAGTATCATATCATCTGCAAAAAGTGACAGTTTAACTTTTCCAATTTGAATTCTCTTTACTAGAAGCATGTTTCTTATATTGAGTTAAAAATCTGCTTCACTGTGAGTTCTATTCTATGTTCCATGCTTTATCCTTTGGAAATATGGAGTCTTCTACATGGATGTTAACTAACAATATTTGTATATATTAGGCTAAAGATGACAAGTTTCTGAATTATTTGTTTCTGATACCATTCTGGTTGGTTTCTCTGGAGAATGATTCCATGGTTTCCTAGACTGAACACTGTATCAGATGTGATTAAACCAGTGCAGAGTACCAGTCACTAAGTTGCTCATTATACCTTCATTAGTGAAAGATACTATTATATTCTTTTTTAAAAAAACATTTATTTATTTAAACTTTTTATTTTGTATTGGAGTATAGC
>NW_011495072.1:2992022-3009820 GCF_000754665.1 Bison bison bison | reverse complement strand
TTGACAACGTTCTGACAATTCAGGTGGACAGCAAAGGGACTCAGCCATGCTTATACATAGAAGATAGTATTGTATTCTGTTTTATGGTGGCTGTGGTAATATATCTTGAAATTTTACTATAGGTCTTTTTCCTTTTAAATATGAACTAAGATAATTATTTTCTCTCTTATATTGGTATGATTAGCTTTTCTGAAATTTAATTACCTTTTCCCTTTATTCATCATTAAGTTTTATTTTGGTAGATTTAACATATTCTAATTTATTGAAAATTTTTTGAACCCTTGAGTTTTTCTTTTAATGTATTATCTATTCCAGCTTTGTATCATGCACAGATTTAATAGGTATGTCTTTTCTGTATATACCCAAGTTAACCAAACATTAAAGACATCTAACCATGTATTCTTAACCAGTTCATATTTATCTGTTTTTTCCCAACTCTTTTTCTTAATAGTTGTGTGACTTTGGACAAATTACTTCATCTCTCTACCTCAGTTTCATCATCTGTAAAAGAGGAATTAATAATAGTATCACCTAAAAGGGTTGTTATGAGGATTAATACAGCAAAGCCCTTAGAGTCATACCTGGCACAAAATACAAGGTAGAAGGTATAAAGTGTGCCTAGGAGCTGGGGAAAGAAAGGCAGATGTGAAGCAAAGGAGAATGAGGACAAGCTGGAGAACTCACAAGGACAAGCGATCCCACATCTGTCTCACTTCCTCCAGTGTTCATAAGCAAGTGACTTGCAGAAGTACTTGGCACCTTCTGCCATGGGGCTATACAAGCCTGTCTTAGAAATTGGAGAAATTGATGAGGTGCTCCAGTAGGAACTGCAGAAAATGCAGGTCTGGCAGCTGCCCCACACCTCCAAGGTGAGCCAGGTAATCCCTGACAATATGCATAACTCTTAACAGCACGTGGCAACCCTGCACTGCCCCTGAGAGCATAATGGCTCATGCTTTTTCTTCCTCCGCATCATATATATGTTTTTTGTAGCAAACCCTAACTCAGAATTGTACAGAGAAAGTAATTCTGACAAATATAGTTCCAGCTTAGCTATGCTGACAAAGTATGATCACCATAGGAGACAAATCTTGCAGATAATGAAAAATACAACCTACTTCATATCATATAGTATACAATATTTGTATATAAAATAGATCATTTTAAAAGTGCATTATAAAGCTATGCTAATTAAAAAGGTTTAGAAATGATGTAAGAATAAATTAAACAGTGGAACAGGATAGATTTCAAAAATAAGTCCACTTACATGTGGAAATGTCATCTTTGAAAAAAGGCAGTTCAGATCATTGAGGAAAAGTTAAATAATTTAATAAATGAAGTTAGAAAAATTATCCCCAAAAAACCAAAACTGGATTCCTGTAAATACTAAAACTGAAATTATATAGAACATAGCTTTAAATATTAAAAATGAAGTAAAATTCTAAAACAAATCAAAGTTTTTTTTTACTCCCCAGCTGTTGGGATGAAGATGGCATGACACACAACCCAGAAACCATAGAAGAAAAGATTTAAATTTTTAATTGCAGAAAAATAAACATCTGCAAGGGTGGGGGTGGGGTGGGGAAGAACATCAAACAAAGTAAAGTATCAATTGTCTTTTACAGTGTAAATATATTTGCAGTACTTTTGCTTGTCAATGGGTAAATTTTCTTGTAAGGAAAAACTTAAGGCAGTTTACTGGAAAACAGATGGGAAATACCATAAATACATGAAAAATATATATTTGACCCACTCATAAAGAAATGAAATAAAATGAATAATCAAATACCATGTTTCACTTTCAGTTACTTAAGATTTAAGAAGTTCGCATTCTGGTGTTAATAAGAACATATGGATCTAGTCACTTACAAGCACTGGAAGTGACCGTGTACATTGTTTGTTGTGGGTGGGGAAATCTTTTTACAAAGAACGTGTTGAAATATTAAGAGCACATTATTTTTGCCTCAGTAATCCTACTTCTAGATATTATCCTACACGTATACTTCCACAAGTGAGAAAGATGGACGAAAAAGTTTGTTTCGTATTTCTGTGTTTTTTATATTCTTTGCTGTTTTACTGAATGATTGAGTTCTGCATGTACCTTTTTAGTCACATCTCCTACTACACCACTTTCCCCCTGCATTTATTTGATCCATACCTGCCTACTGTATGTTTTCTGTTTCATACTATTTAATTCATTTTGCTATATCTGCATACAGTTTTTATGCTTTAGAGATATCTGTATTAAAAACAATTAATATTAGCCTTGATTTCTTAGGACCTACACAAGGCAGAGGAAATAGATGTTTATCTAATTTTAATGTGACAGGTGCTATACTATTCATTCTGTATATTTCAACAAACATTTGTTGAGTGTGTGTGTCTTTACTCTTGCTTTCACTTGTGCATGAAATTTATCATTTATTTTTTATATCCCTTAGAAAATCCTATTACTTTTTCAAGGTCTAGCTCAAATATCACTGTCTCTGGGAGTCCTCTCCAAAACTAAGACAGGATTAGGCCATCTTTAGGTATACCTACAGTACTTCCTTTGTTTTGATAGTCTGCAAATGTTAATACCATCACTGCTTCATGTTTGGGATAGAGTATACATACACTCAACAAATGTTTGTTAAACTGTGCAGAATGAAGAGCATAGCACTTGTCACATTAAAATTAGTCAGATAAACATCTGTTTCCTTTGTCTTGTGTAGCTTCTCAGTAATCAAGGCTAGTATGATTGTTTTTAATACAGATATTTTTAAAGTATAAAAATAGTCTGTTGTTGTGTAGTCACCAAGTCATGTCTGACTCTTTGTGAGCCCATGGACTGAAGCACACCAGGCTTCCCTGTCCCTAACCATCTCCTGGAGTCTGCTCAAACTCATGTCCATCAATCAGTAATACCATCAAACCATCTTATCCTCTGTCGCCCCCTTCCCCTCCTACCCCCAGTCTTTCCCAGAATCAGGGTCTTTTCCAGTGAGTTGACTCTTCGCATCAGCTGGCCGAAGTATATTGGAGCTTCAGCTTTAGCATCAATCCTTCCAATGAATATTCAGGGTTGATTTCTTTTAGGATTGACTGGTTTGATCTCCTCATTGTCCAAGGGATTCTCAAGCATCTTCTCCAGGACCAAGGTCGAAAGCATCACTTTTTTGGTGCTCAGCCTTCTTTATGGTCCTTCTTTCACATCTCTACATGACTACTGGAAAAACCATAGCTTTGAGTTGACAGACCTTTGTTGACAAAATGATGTCTCTGCTTTTTAATATGCTGTCTAGGTTTATCATAGCTTTTCTTCCAAGGATCAAGTGTCTTACTTTCATGGCTACAGTCACTGTCCACAGTGATTTTGGAGCCCAAGAAAATAAAATCTTTCTCTGTTTCCACATTTTCCCCATCTATTTGCTTGAAGTTATGGGACCAGATGTCATGATCTTAGTTTTTTGAATGTTGATATTTTTAAAGTAGAAAAATAGTCTGTGGATATGGCAAAATGAATTAAGTAGTATGGAACAGAAAAAATGAAAAATAAAAGTTTTTCTGTATGCCACATCTATTTTCACTTCCCAAAGATAATTATAGTTGATCCTAGAATAACTTAGGTTCAGCTGTGCAGATCAACTTATATATAGGTTATTTTTAATAAATATATTGGAAAGTTTTTTTGAGTTTTGTGGCAATTTGAAAAAACTTGCAAATGAACCGTGTGACCTAGGAGTATTGAAAAAATTAAGGAAAAAAATCAGGTACATCATGAATTCATAAAATATATGTACATACTAGTCTATTTTATCATAGACTACCATGAAATATATACAGATCTATTATTAAAATTAAAATTTCTCAAAACTCACACTAACACAGACTATATACATGGCACTATATTTGCAGTCCAATGATTTGAGTATATGCTTAAAATGAAGAGTAATGCTAATCATCTCCATAGGAGCAGTTCATCTCTCTAGTAAATTGTGTTATCAAGGAAAAAGTGGTCTCTTTTAGTTTTTAAATATTTTTCATCATATTTAGTGCAATATTGTGAACTGTAAATAACACCATGGTACCCCCACAGTGATGCTGAACATGTTCCTAAGAAGTAAAGTCATTGACATTGCAAGAAAAAATTGAATTGCTTGACATTTACTATAGATTGAGGTCTGCAGCTAGTGTTTGTTACTGCATGATAAATGAATCTGTGTAAGGATGATTATGTGAAAGAAAAAGAAATTCATGGATTCATCGCTGCAGCTAGATCAGCAGACACAAAAACCTTGCACTTTTTGCAAAATAGCTTTTATCTTTCCATGAAAATGCAGCTTTTTATGTGAGCGCAGGATTGCTATAAGAAAGGCATTCCTTTAGACTAGTATAATTTGAGAAAAAATCATTATAAGACAAAGCAAAAGGAAGGTGAAGGATCTGAAGCTGGAGGATTTAATGCCAATAAAGGATGGTTTGCTAAATTTTGGAAAGAGATTTGGCTTTAAAAAATGTCACGATAACAAGAGAAGCAGCTTCTGCCGACCAAGAGGCAGCAGATGAGTTCCCAGACACCACTGAGAAAATTGTTGAGGATAAAGAATATCTGGCTAAACAGGTTTTTAATGCAGACAAAAGAGCCCTATGCTAGGGGGAAAAATGCCACAGAGGTCATTTATTAGTAAAGAAGAGAAGCAAGCACCAGGATTTAAGGCAGGAAGAGATAGCTCTACTGTTAACTGCCAACTCTGCTATTTTGTGCAAATGCAGTTGGGTTGATCAGAACTGCCTTTATATTCAAAGCTGCTAATAACCCTTGAGCCTTGAAGGAAAAAGAAAAACACCATCTTTTGGTTGCACAATAAGAAGGCCTGGAGGAGAACCCTTTTCTGAATTTGTTCCATCCTTGCTTTGTCCCTGAAGTCAGAAAGTACCTTGCCAGTAAGAGATTGCTTTTTAGAATTCTTTCATTATTGGTCAATGACCCTGGCCATCTAGAACTCCAGAGTTCACCACCAAAGGCATCAAAGTGGTCTACTTGCCTCCACACACAACATCTCTAAGTCAGCCTCTAGATCAGGGGTCATACAGATGTTTTAGGCTCTTTACACAGGGTACTTACATAAAAGACTTAATACTGTGGACGAGAACCCCAGTAGAGACAACAGGAATGGAAGGATTACAGCCTTGAAGATGCTGTCATTGTTAAAGAAAAAGCCATGAAAGCCATCAAGCCCAAAACAGTAAATCTTTACTGGAGAAAACTGTCCAGATGTTATGCACGACTTCACAGGATCTACAACAGAGCCAATCAAAGAAATCATGAGAGAAATTGTGGATATGGGGGAAAAAAATTAAAAAAACGGAGGTGAAGGGTTTCAAGATATGGATCTTTCAGAAATTCAAGAGCTATTAGACACCACACCAGAAGAATTAACAGAAGATGAGCCCTTCCAAACCAGTGGCAGATGATGTGGAAGAAGCAGGTCCAGGAAGCAAATTGACCCTAGACTACCTGGTAGGAGGGTTCTGATTATTTAAGACAGCTTTTGAATTCTTTTACAACGTGGACCTTCTATGATATGAGTAATTGGTACCACATAGAAACATTTTTAGAAAAATGCAAAAGCAAAAAAGTCAGAATTTAAGCTGTATTTCCGTAAAGCTATACTGAGTACCTGCCTCCCTTTCCACTTCTGAGACATCAAGACCAACCCCTCCTCTTCTCTTCATCCTCAGCCTACTCAACATGAGGATGATGAGGACGGAGACCTTTGTGATGATCCACTTCCACTTAATGAATAGATCATCATGCTGTATGGTTACTAAACTTACCTGTTGTGCATGTGCTTGTCTCTGTGTGAAAATCTAATAACCATACAGCAAGAACTGTATGGAATGAGATGCTCTTATGTCATTGTCATCATCATTTAAGTATTCTTTGTGTGGAACATTATGTGCAAGACTTGTACTACATTCCCAGCAACAGTTCACAAGGGTTTCTTTTTCTCCCCATCTTCACCAGCACTTTTTATTTCTTGCCTTTTTGGTAATAGTCATTGAAACAGGTGTGATATCTCATTGTGGTTTTGATTTGCATTTTCCTAATGATTAATAATGTCGAGCATCTTTGCATATATAGCTATTGGCCATTTCTGTGTATTTTGGGGAAAATGTCTATTCAATTCCTCTGCCTGTTTTTAATTGGGTTATTTAGTTTTTAGCTATTGAGGTGTATTTTTTATATATTTTGGATGTTAACTCCTGCCAGATACATGACTTGCAATTATCTTCTCCCATTCTGTAGGTTGCCTTTTCATTTTTTGGAGTCTTTTGCATTGCAGAAGCTTTTTAATTTGAGATAGTTAGACTTATTTTTGCCTTTGTTGCTTGTGCTTTTGGTGTCATATCCAAAAAAATCATTGCCAAGACCCCTGTCAAGAAGCTGTTTCTCTGTTTTCTTCTAGGTGTCTTATAGTTTCAAATCTTAAGTAGTAGTTTTTAATTGTATCACTTTATCATTTCTAACTAATTTTTAAAGCATTCCTGATTTCCTATGTAAAATTTCAAATTGTCCCCTTATTCTCTCATTTTCTGTTACTTTAATTTTCACCATAGCATCTATATTCTAACATAGTATAAAATTTCCCTAGGGATATAAGAATATATGCCTTAGAATATGAACCGACAAGGACGGTGTTTTTGTGTATTTTAGTTATTCTTGTATCCCCACCGTCAATGGTGAAGTCACATATACGTGTTTCAGTATTAAATATTTGTGGGATAAAGGATTGGAATCATTTGATTCCAAGAGAGCAAGAGCAGAAAAATAGCAGTTTTATAAGATCTTGCCAAAATGGGAGTGGGAAGAAGAGAATAATAGACCTGTTTTATTTCCTGCTTTAGGCTCAGTGTGTGAATTCAGTTAGTGCTAGATAATATAGCTAATAATAAGTCAAGAAACTGATAAAGCAAGAAGAAGGCAGCAAGATGTGGAAAGTGAGGGAATCAAGAAAGTTGATCTGTTTTCTGGAGAGAGTCACAGATTCAGATGCCAACATGAAGGAGAAAAGCAAAAACAGTGCAAACTAAGTGGTGTTAGAAGTTACAAAAATTGGTAAACCGAGGGCAGTGGTTCTTAAACTTGAGCATGCATCAGAGTCACTCGGAAAGCTTCTTAAAACACATATCCTGGACTCCCTCGCCGAAGTTGCTGATTAGCAGGTGAGAGTGGAGTCTGAGAATCTGCATTTGTAACAAGTTACCAGGTGATGCTGATGCTGCTGTCTGGAGGATCACACTTCGGGAACCACTGACATCTGTGACTCAGGAAACCACTTATAGGAAGCAATTAGGGATCAAGGAATTACCTATCCTGATAAGGAATAGCTAGTACACCATGAGGTCAGGTGGGCAAATCATTGCTCAAGTGTTATATTTATGTAGTCCAGTCTCCTGAAGTGGTGTACTGAAGGACCACAGCATGGTCTCCACATTCTTTAATCCCTCTTAAGACTTAACCTGGGGCTTCCCAGGTGGTGCTAGTGGTAAATAACCCGCTTGCCAGTGCAGGAGACATAAGAGATACAGGTTTGATCCCTGGCTTGGGAAGATTCCCTGGAGAAGGAAATAACAACCCACTCCAGTATCCCTGCCTGGAGAATCCCATGGACAGAGAAGCGTTGCAGGCTACAGTCCATAGGGTCGCAAAGGGTCGGACATGACTGATGTGACTTAGCATGCAGGGCTTACCACAACGTCAGTGCAATCTAAGTATTAGACACTAAGGGACACACACACACAATGGATTTCACTTCACTGTTTAATATGAGTATTTTTTCAGTTTCCAAACTGTATTTTGAAATGTCCTTGCCAGTTTTCTTTTCCTGCAGTAGAGGGAGCTACAACTCAAATTGTACTTATGTAGCAATAACACATAATAAGATTATTTTTCTTTTCCATCAATCTTTTTTCTTAACTTTAAAAATCAGCTTTATTAAAGTATTCTAAGTGTACAGTTCATTGTATTTTGGCAAGTATATAAGCCTGAGTAACTACAACCACAGGTAATATGGAACATTTCTATCCTCATCTTCCAGTGAGTCCCTGAGCACATATCTGGTTTGTGTCACTGTAGGTTGCTTATTCTGGAATTTCATATAATTGCAATCATGCATTACGCACTTATTTTTGTTTGACATTCTTTTTAGCATATTTTATTTTAGACCAATCGGTGGTGTTGCATGTATCAGTATATTCCTTTCTCTCGATAAGTATTCTGTTATATGGCTGGTTAACCACATTTTATTTATTCATTCACTTACTGGTGGTCCATTAATCATATACTTTTGAAAGGAATCTAGAAAAAAAAGAAATATGTTTGACTACATATAAGCATCTTAATCTTAAGTTTTTTCTATCTAGAAATGTTTTAATTCTTCCCTTAAAACTAACTAATGTCATCTATTTTGCAACTATCAAATAATTTGCTATTAAGTAAAATTGTAAATGTTTTAATCTTGATGCATCTTAAAGCAGAAATGACAGAGAGTTAAAATTTGTGGCAACAATCTTCTTCTCAAAACTTCAGTAAATATTGTTGACTGAAGTGTGTTCTAAGTTTGCTTTGGTTTAAAAAAAAACTCTAGCGAGACTTCTGTTTCTCCCTTCGCAAGCGATTTTTTTAAATTAAATAAATTAATTTATTTTTGGTTGCTCTGGGTCTTTGTTGCTCCATGTGGGCTCTCTCTAGTTGCGGTGCACAGGCTTCTCATTGCAGTGTCTTCTCTTGTTGCAGAGCGTAGGCTCTAGGTACATGGGCTTCAGTAGTTAGGCCGTGTGGGCTCTAGCCATGTTCCAGCTTCAGTAGTTGCAGCACGCAGGCTCAGTAGTTGTGACTCTCAGGCCCTAGATCACACAGGCTCCAGGAGTTCTGGTGCAGGGGCTCAGTAGTTATGGTGAGCGTTAGTTGCTCCATGACATGTGGAATCTTCCCAGACCAGGAGTCGAACCCGTACCCCCTGCATTGGTAGACAGATTCCTATCCACTGTACCATCAGGAAGTCCTGTAAGCATTTTTACTGAGTATGTTTTTCTTGATACTTAGCTAAGTTGAATAATTAGATGCTTTTTCTAGGGGACTATTTTAGTAATACATGAATATTGTAATAGATTTGTGATAAGGAGATTACAGAATGTTAATGGTAATATCTAGAAAAAGAATGTATATGGTTTTCACTGTAAAATTCTTTCCAAATTTCTGTAGGTTTGAAAGTTTTATAATATTGAGGTGGGGGGAGGGAAAAGATAATAAATTGTTATCCAGAAGCCAGATATTGTTGCTGATATTGTTGTCATTTCCTGTAGTAGTTTCAGTTAATTCTTTTTATAGCTACTGTTATCTTCCTTTGCCTGTAAAGTTATTCTCCATATACATAAATGAATGTATAGTTAGCCAGCTATCAGACTATTAAAAGTGTCTTTGAAGTAGGTTCAAAGACAGTTTTGATAGTGGTTTTGTCAACAAAGCATCAAGAGTAGTATTCAAGTTTGTTATCAGAAGTGTCTTAGTAATTTATTTGTGAGAGAGGAAGAATCAATGAGATAGATTATTGGGGTGAGGATTCTTACACAGGAAAAATAGTTCAAGAGGGAAGATTG
The DNA here is from genome assembly GCF_000754665.1 of Bison bison bison. Classification (NCBI taxonomy): domain Eukaryota; kingdom Metazoa; phylum Chordata; class Mammalia; order Artiodactyla; family Bovidae; genus Bison; species Bison bison. Next base: position 3,000,175 of record NW_011495072.1, on the reverse strand, counting down.
AAAAAACAAAGCCACTATTCTCTTCCATTTATCTTTTATAAACTTATCTGTAACTGTATCTTAAAGTTAGCTTTCTAACAAGAGAGAACTATTTTTCCAGCTAGATGAGAAAAGTAACTTTAAATCTCCTGTTTTCTGCTATTCTCTGCTCACTTAACCCTTGAAAGCTGATTTATAAACTAAGTCAAGTCAAAAAGTATTTATTAAGTAGCTGCGCTCCTCCCAGAATTGTGCTATTTGAGAATTAAATATATGAAACATACACTATACCCACGAGCTTACAATCTGGTTAAGAAATCTCTTACTTCTGGTCATGGGCAAACTCAGTAAAAGTATAAAATGTGTGTGTATTCGTGTGCACGTATAGTGCTCAAGAGAATATAAATGTTTTGGAAATTCAGAGAAAGGAACTTTAGTGTGAGCTGGAGTAGTCATGACAAAAGATTGAAATGATGCTAAGTAATGCATAAGGTATTAATAAGTGAGGTAAAGCAGAAAGTCATTTCACAGATCCAGCTTGAGAAAATAAATGCTACCTTTCTTTAGAAATACAGGAAGAATACTAGCCTGACTAAAGAATATTCACTAGAAGTAATGGAGTTAAGATTCTAGAATCAAAATTAGGGAGGCAAGAATATGGATGAATGCTGAGCACATTATGTAAACTGAAATAAACCAGTCACAAAAAGACAAATACTGTTACGATTCCACTTACCTGAAATATCCGTAATAAGATTCATAGAAAAAGAAAGTAGAAGATGGAGCTTCTTCCAGGAGGTGGAGTAGGAGGAAAAGAGAAGTTGTTGTTTAAAGGATATAGAGTTTCAGTTTTGCAAGATGAAAAAGTTTTGGAGCTCTGTTTCACAATAATGTGAATATACATAATATTACTGAACTTAAAAATGGTTAAGATGGTAAATTTTATGTTATGTGTTTTTACCTCAATGAAAAATTAGAGAATCAATGGCACGCTACCAAGGGAACTTAAAAAAAAAAAAAAATGCCAAAGCATGTGTACTTTTAACTGCATTTCCTATGGCTTGCCCTGGAATGTAATGAAAGGAAAACAGATATGACAGAGAGAGCCCCAAAGGGAGAAAGGTAACTTGTTATTTTAAATGATTGCAATTATCCAAAGAAATTACACACCAAGGTACTACTACAAATATGATTTTGTAGTCAGTATTAATGTTCTTTTGGGAATGATGGAGAGAAGCACAACAGAATAGATACATAATTTTAAAGAAGGGAAAAGTTGGATTGAGAAAAATGAAGATAGATGAACTTAATGTCCCATTTTCACAAAATTCTAGAAGGTCATGGTATGAAGTCTTTAGAGAAAAATCAGTGATCATGAAGAGCCAGAAAGTGTTCCTAACAACAAGTTCTTGCTGGATAAACTCTAATGATCTTTTTAAATTGGGTTAATAACAGAGCGTAAGGGATTCTGTGAGCATAATTGCATGGTGTTCAGCAAATCATTTAACAAAGTATTTGAAAATGGAAGAGTAGGACTTCTGCTTCCTCCAAGGTGAGATAACAAGGGTCCTATTTACCCTTCCCCTTGAAACAAGCAGATAAACTATGTATGAATCAGTAGTTTTCAAAACACTGGACAAACGGCAATGAAGGACTGAGATCTCTGAGAGATGGGACAAAACCCAGGTGAGCCCCGTGTATGTCCCAGCTTGCTGTCTAATGATAGAGTTTCCGGTTTACTGCACAGGAAGGGGGGGACTTCTGAGGCAGAGTGCAGCAGACTCCTTGAGGAGATGGAGCTGTGATTCCAAGGAAACTATGATAGCTAGTGTTTACAGGAAAGTACCAGAGAGGAAAGAGCTGTACAGAGATCCCAAGAGTCTGTAGTGTTCGGCAGGATGAAGAAACTACCTGAATTGAGGGGGAGAGAGTCATCTGTGAGTAAAGGAAACAGTTTATGGTGATCACACAGGACTAGGAATAGTGTCTGGTTTCAGTAGCCTGACTAGAAAAGCTCCTAATTTATGGGAATCCAAATTGATTACTCAAGAAAGTCCTGCCTCAGTTGTTGTTGTTCAGTCACTAAGTTGTGTCTGACTCTTTGTGACCTGATGAACCGCAGCGTGCCAGGCTTCCCTGTCCTTCACTATCTCCCAAAGTTTGCTTAAGCTCATGTCTATTGAGTCAGTGATGCCATCCAACCATCTCATCCTCTGTCACCCCCTTCTCTTCTTGCCCTCAATCTTCCAGCATCAGGATCTTTTCCAGTGAGTCATCTCTTCACATCAGGTGGCCAAAGTATTGGAGCTTCATCTTCAGCATCAATCCTTTCAGCATCAGTATTCAGGGTTGATTTATTGAGGATTGACTGGTTTGATCTCCTTGCTGTCCAAGAAACTCTCAAGAGTCTTCTCCAGCACCATAGTTCGAAAACATTAATTCTTCGGCCCTCAGCCTTCTTTATGGTCCAACTCTCACATCCATACATACATGACTACTGGAAAAACCAAAAATCCATATTTGACTATATGGACCTTTGTCAGCAAAGTGATGTGTCTGCTTTTTAATACACTGTCTAGGTTTTTCATAGCTACTCTTCCAAGGAGCAAGTGTCTTTTAATTTCATGGCTGCAGTCACCATCCGCAGTAATTTTGAAGCCCAAGAAAATGAAATCTGACACTTTCCATGTTTTCCCCATCTGTTTGCCATGAAGTGATAGGACCAGATGCCATGATCATAGTTTTTGAATGTTGAGTTGTAAGCCAGGTTTTTCACTCTCACTTTCATAAAGAGGCTCTTAGTTCCTCTTCACTTTCTCCCATTAAAGTTGTATCATCTGCATATCTGAGATAGTTGATATTTCTCCCGGCAATCTTGATTGCAGCTTGTGATTCATTCAGCCCGGCATTTCGCATGATGTACTCTACATATAAATTAAATAAGCAAAAATAAAATAAAATAAATAAGCAGGATGACAGTATACAACCTTGACATACTCCTTTACCAATTTTGAACCAGTCTTTGTTCCATGTCCAGTTCTAAGTGTTGCTTCTTGTCCTGCATACAGGTTTCTCAGGAGGCTGGTAATATGGTCTGGTATTCTCATCTCATTAAGAATATTCCACAGTTTGTTGTGATCCACCCAATCAAAGGCTTTAGCATAGTGAAGCAGAAGTAGATTTTTTTTGGAATTCCCTTGCTTTTTCTATGATCCTGTATATGTTGGCAATTTTATCTCTGGTTCCTCTGCCTTTTCTAAATCTAGCTTGTGCCTCAGTAGAGGGGAATAATCTACAGCTTTGGATCTACATAACAAATCATAAAAACAAGACCTGAAAGGATCAAACTGTTTCCAAGTAACTTAATGATATTCCTGAACAAAACTTTAGATTTATAGTGATAGAAAACTATCCAGGAACAAACACGGAGGTTATCAATTGAAATTAACTTGGAACTCATAGACATGTTAGAATTAGCAGATAATATTAAAACAGTTATTATAACTGTATTCTGTGTATTCAAAACATTAAGTACAGATGTGGAAGATGTTAAAACCCAAATAAAACTTCCAGAAATGAGAACTACAATGTCTGGATTGGAAAATAAATATACCAAATAGGATTAATAGCACATTAGACATTGCAGGAGAAAAAGGTCAGTGAACTTGAAAACATAGGAATAGAAATCAAAATGAAACAAGAACAACAAAAGAAAGAATCTTAGAAAAATGAAAAGAGCATTGTGAGCTGTGTAACAACTGCACATGGTTTAAAATATGTGAAAGTGGAGTCTCTGGCGAAGAGGACAGTGGTATGGATGAAAAACTGATCCCAATCTTTTCAAACTTGCTGCAAATACTATACTCGCAGACTAAACTTCAAGGAAAAGGAACATAAAAAATGCTTCACCCAAGGCACATTGTAATCACATTGCTCAAAAATAGTGATAAAGAAAAAAATCTTAAAAGCAACCAGACGGAAAAGACAAGTTAGGCAAAAAGGAGCAAATATAACAATGACAGAGTCTTTGTTGAAAGCAAGACTAATATCCCTCATGAACTTCAATTCAGTTCAGTTCAGGCGCTCAGTCCTGTCCGACTCTTTGCGACCCCATGAATCGCAGCACGCCAGGCCTCCCTGTCCATCACCAACTCCCGGAGTTCACTCAAACTCACATCCATCGAGTCGGTGATGCCATCCAGCCATCTCATCCTCTGTCGTCCCCTTCTCCTCCTGCCCCCAATCCCTCCCGGCATTAGAGTCTTTTCCAATGAGTCAGCTCTTCGCATGAGGTGGCCAAAGTACTGGAGTTTCAGCTTTAGCATCATTCTTCCAAAGAACACCCAAGACTGATCTCCTTTAAAATGGACTGGTTGGATCTCCTTGCAGTCCAAGGGACTCTCAAGAGTCTTCTCCAACACCACAGTTCAAAAGCATCAATTCTTCGGCGCTCAGCTTTCTTCACAGTCCAATTCTCACATCCATACATGACTACTGGAAAAACCATAGCCTTGACTAGACGGACCTTTGTTGGCAAAGTAATGTCTCTGCTTTTCAATATGCTATCTAGATTGGTCACAACTTTTCTTCCAAGGAGTAAGCGTCTTTTAATTTCATGGCTGCAGTCACCATCTGCAGTGATTTTGGAGCCCAAAAAAATAAAGTCTGACACTGTTTCCGCATCTGTTTCCCATGAAGTGATGGGACCAGATGCCATGATCTTAGTTTTCTGAATGTTGTGCTTTAAGCCAACTTTTTCACTCTCCTCTTTCACCTTCATCAAGAGGCTTTTTAGTTCCTCTTCACTGTCTGCCGTAAGGGTGGTATTTCTCCCGGCAATCTTGATTGCAGCTTGTGCTTCTTCCAGCCCAGCGTTTCTCATGATGTACCCTGCATATAGGTTAAATAACAGAGTGACAATATACAGCCTTGACGTACTCCTTTTCCTATTTGGAACCAGTCTGTTGTTCCATGTCCAGTTCTGTTGCTTCCTGACCTGCATATAGTTAACTATAAAACAGCTAAACAAGATTTTAGCAAATCAAGTCTAACAACATATTAAATAGTTAATACATCATGACCCAAGTGGGTTTATTCCAAGTATGGAGGCTTGATTTAACATTTGAAAATCAGTCAGTGAACTGTAAAACAAAAACTATATGCTTACCTCAATAGACAGAAAAATCACTTAACAAAATCCAATATCCATTCCTGATAAAATTCTTAGCAAACAAAAAATAGAAAGGAACTTTCTTAACTTGATAAATGGCATGTATGAAGAATGTATAGTTACATCATACTGAAGAACTAAGATCCTCCTAAGATTAGGAACAAGACAAGGATATCTGTTCTCTTCACTTCTATTTAGCCTTGTAATGGAGGTTCTATCTGCAGCCAGACAAAAGAAAAGACTCTTTTTTTGTAGAGGATGATTGTCATCTTTAAAAATCCTATGGAGTTTCTCAAAAAGTTAGTAGAATTAGTAAATTTAGCAGGGTTGTGGACAGAAGATTAATATATTAAAATCAATTATATATACTAGCAGTGAGCAATCAAGAAATTGAAACTGAAAAATTTCCCCTTGTAATAGCATATGAAATGATATGAAATTTTAGGGATATCTTGCCAAAACACATTAAAGACCTGTACACTGAAAACTAAAAATCACTGCTGTGAGAAATTAAAGATCTAAATAAATGGAGAGATTCTCTTTGTGGTTCTGAGAATTCAGTATTGTCAACTCTCCCTCAATTATTCTGTAGTTACATAATCCCAATCAAAATTCCTGGAGGTTCTTTTGGGTAGAAATTAATAAGCTGTTTCTAAATTTCATATGGAAATACAAAACTTAGACTAACCAAAACAAGTTTCAAAAAAAGCAAAGTTGAAAGCCTAATACTGCCTGATTTCAAGACTTACTATAAAGCTATCATAATTAGAACAGTGTGGTATTGGTGAAATAGACAGTAATAATTGATGGACAAATATTTGAAACAGGATATAGGAAGTGGTGGGAAGACATTTTTCTGACAAAGGTACAAAGGCAGTGTAATGAGAAACGGGTAGTTTCTTGACAGCACCATTTGCTATACTTGGTTCATTCTGAATTCATAAGGTAACTGGGGAGGCCATTGTGTTAATTCTCTTTATCCAAAGGAAAAATAATACTTCTATATTTATCACAAGGGGTTAATTAGAGCTTAGAGGAAGTTACCTAAGCTAACCTCACAGTGAGAGAGAGATTGGGGTGCTGTCTTCCTTGATGTTTATATTTCAGAGGCATGGCTCCCAGGCCTTTTAAGAAAAACATTCCTGAATTGTAACACAGGCAAGAGGTTTATGAAGCTTTAAAAAAAGATTTACATATGTATCAAAGGGACAGTTAGAAGTTTTCTCAAGGCAGTGACCTAAGAAAAGGGAAAAAGGGTAAGGCCTTTTGGCACCTGGAAAAAAATTAATATTTTTTCATTAATCTTTAACCAAGATTACCACCTACATCTGGACTTTTTGTTATATGAAATAATCCCAACTGTTTATGTAGTTTCAGTGTTCTCTGACCTATAGGAAAGTCACCCTAAATTATTTGACCCCTTAAAGGAGAGGAAGAGGAATTTTTCCCAGCCCCTTTGGGTCTCAATATCACAAATGTTCCACTTCCAGTTTATCTTTCAAAAAAATGGATTTGAATCCACAATACTGCCATGTTTGTTTCAATGTTTTTTCCTTCCCCATCCCTTCCCACTAGGAAACAACGTTTAGATTTAAGAAAGGCAGAGAGGGACAGATCTTTTGGAGAGGTTAATAATTGTATATTTTAATGTATCATCTTTTAGAATATAATTTCCACTGCATGTCTTCAATTTATCCATCCTAAGACATTATTTAAACATTAGGAGTATAAATGAAATGGAAGATTTAAGTAAATAATTTTTCAAACAGTCTGAGGTTTTCTTGTGAGTTAGTTGTAGTCCCTAATGCAAGCCTTTAGGGTTGTAGCATCTATCCATAATACCATGAACACTGCCCCTGGTAGTTGTGGAAGAGAATAAACAAGTCAGCAAGGCTCATTTGATAAACATAAAGAATTAAGTAAAGAACACAGTAGCTTGGTAGTTGGTTCTTTTTTAGCCTTAGCATTTCTCCATAGACACTTAAATGTTTCTTCTCAGATTTGGTTGACTGTTCTTTCCTGTTTGACTGTAAAACTTTCCTATTTGTTGGTAGTGAATGCTACCAACACTTAGTTGAGATTACTTCTGGTCCCATAACCTCCTCTGAATGTCTTGTCTTTATAGATAAAAGAGGTATATGTGAACAGCATTTTAAAATAGTTCTAAAAAGCAAGCAAGACATCCAGTAAAACTGAGGTACTTAATAGCACCTTTTTATATACTTACAGGCCTTTGGCAATGCTGTTTGTCATCTGTTATCTCCAACTTTGAACTGTAGTCATAAAAAATCCTTATTACAGGATCTGGTAGTCTGATAGCTAATTTGAATTAGACTTTTCTCAACTTTCGTAGCAAAGATCACACTTCTCTGGTTGTTCTGTATTTAAAATCCAAGTTAAAAATCTCTGTCAGTAATAATGTACCATGGCCTTGACATGAGTTGTTTAGCTATTTTACTTTAATTTCAAACATTTATTTTGCTATAAAATTTTAAATATATATCTATAGTCTACCTCCTGCTGTCTAGGGCCTATTTGACTCTCCAAGTAGTTCATCCAAACCTCTCAGAATGGCTGCGATCCAAAAGTCTACAAATAATAAATGCTGGAGAGGGTGTGGAGAAAAGGGAACCCTCTTACACTGTTGGTGGGAATGCAAACTAGTACAGCCACTATGGAGAACAGTGTGGAGATTCCTTAAAAAACTGGAAATAGAACTGCCTTATGATCCAGCAACCCCACTGCTGGGCATACACACTGAGGAAACCAGAAGGGAAAGAGACACGTGTACCCCAATGTTCATCGCAGCACTGTTTATAATAGCCAGGACATGGAAGCAACCTAGATGTCCATCAGCAGATGAATGGATAAGAAAGCAGTGGTACATATACACAATGGAGTATTACTCAGCCATTAAAAAGAATACATTTGAATCAGTTCTAATGAGGTGGATGAAACTGGAGCCTATTATACAGAGTGAAGTAAGCCAGAAGGAAAAACACCT
>NW_011495072.1:2980630-2991640 GCF_000754665.1 Bison bison bison | reverse complement strand
TTTTTTGTTGTTAAAAAAAAAAAAAAGAATGAGGAGAGAAAACCATCTATTTTAAAGAAAAAGTAATCTAGAAATGGAAATTAATATCTATTATTTAAGCATTACCAAAGAATAAAAATTTTTATAAAGTTAAAGGATGAGATAAATGTAGAAAATAAAATATGTTAAAAAAAATAAAATAAAATTTTAAATATATATCTATAGTCTACCTCCTGCTGTCTAGGGCCTATTTGACTCTCCAAGTAGTTCATCCAAACCTCTGCTTAAGGTCCAGAGGAATCCTCTGAAGGCTTGGCATGAAAGTTGTATTAATTTCCTAGAGCTGCAGTAACAAATCACCACAGACTTGGTGGCATTACAGAAGTTTTTCTGTCACACCTCTGCAGTCCAGAAGTCTGAAATAATTTTCCTCTGAAGGTGTTCTTTGGATGGTGTTCCTTGAGTCTTTGCCTCTGCCTTCACATGATTTTCATGTCTCTGGGTCCAGATCACTCGCTCTCCTTTCTCTTGTACAGATAGAAGCTATTGGTTTTAGGGCCCACACTACAAGGATGGTTTCCTCTTCAGATCCTTGACTAATTATATACCAGAGACCCTATTTCCAAATAAAGTGACATTCTGAGGCACCAGATGGACATGAGTTGGGGAATAGGGGGGCTACTCAACCCACTACAGTTTTATTAAGATTGTTTCATGATTATTTAAAAATAAAATACCACTTTCTGTTATCTAAAGCTTTTTGTGTATTTACATAAGGTACTTCTATAGCACTTTCCAATGTAAAGAAATCATTTTACAAGAAACTGCATTTTCTCTCTATTCCTTCACCTACTCCTCTCCCAAGAAGTGTTACAATTAGAGTGAGCCTGCTACATTAGCCCACATTTAGCCAAAAGACATGAAACTGCACAGAACGTAGCTCTCCTAGACATGTTTGTGCCCAGAACACAGAGAGCGTGTGCTTCTCATCTCCATACAGTAAGCAGACTCAGCAGAGTCTCTTGCTATGTTCATCCAAGCCTTTTTCAGTTCCAGCTTCTCTGCCTGTTACCTGGTGAGTAAGTTAGTCAAGCAGATCTCAAGGTCTGGGATCAGAGTGAAAGTAGAGGCCCTGTTACTCTCTGTTCCAGCTTCACCAGTTACACAGTTGATAAGCAGCCTCCTTTTACCTCAGTGCCATATGGTTTTACTCTGTCACCAAGAACTATAACAGTAAAATGAAAAGATGTTAATGTGCCTATTTTTAAAATAAAGAAAGTTTAGCTAAAATACTGTAAAGGAATTCTTCACCAAAGCCTTATAAGTAAAGCCCAGCTACTTACTGCTAAGATCAAGAGTTATAACCCAGATTGCCAACTCTTTATGGTTGTTTTCTGCTCACTTTGATAACCCCGTAATAGAATTCATATTGGAATTTGCCCAATTCTAATATATAATGTGATATACATATGATATTTTTACCTATCATGGTAAGAATTGTTGTGTAAACTATTTTAAATTTCTAAGTTACCCCTGTGCCCTGCAGTGTTCATGGAGAGGTGTAAATATATATGTCTTCATATAAACAATGCTATTACCTATTAAGAAAGACTAATAAATGATTAACCTTCCTGTAAATCCATAATGTTTCTAGAACTTTTTTTGAGCAGTTTGCAGTATCTTCTCCAAGAACTATAAAAACTAATGTATTAGGAGTATATAAAGTCATTGCTGTGTCCAAATAATAATGCTTCACTTACTTTCTTTAGTGTTTATTAATTCGGGTTTGATCCCTCAGTTGGGAAGATACGTTGGAGGAGGGAGTGGCAACCCACTCCAATATCCTTACCTAGGAAATCCCATGGACAGAGGAGTCTGTCAGGCTGCAGTCCATGAGGTCCCAAAGAGTCGGACAAGACTGAGCAACTAACACACACACACACACACACACACACACACACATTAATTTGTAGTTATACTGTGATCTCTGTAAGTTGCCAAAACATATGATTGATATTATATCTGAACTTTAAAAGAATGTCTGTAAAAAACCATGGATTGGTTTGTTTTATGCCATTTTATAGCATTATTGTTTTATGTGCTTCAGACAGGTATGTGGAATTTGCCTTTTAACTGCCTTCTTTCAGAGGTCTAGTTGTTCATCTTACTGGATTTTATTCACTTTTCTGGAATACATTGCTTTTGTGTTTTTCATCATTTGAATGACTGAGGTTCATTTTCTGGCATGTTTTTCATCAAAGTTCTCAAAATAGGTTACTGGTGTACTCTTCCATTATAACTGAGATCACCTGATCTTGTTGAATTCTAGTTGAAACTCATTTTTTTTTTCTTTAAATTTTCAGGTATTTGTATCTGCTCTTCTCCGGTGATGACCTTTTACCTTTAGACCACTGGGTATTTAATACAGAGGCTCACCCTCTGCCCGTGTTGCATTTAGCCAACACCACACTTTCAAGAAATCCTGCTGTTCGATGAATGCAGCTCCAGAAAGACCATTCTCACCTGTGTTTTGTTTACATGGACCACTACAGAAACTAGTCTGGAGAGGGGCCTTTTGAAAACCTGGACCTCTTAAGTCAACATGGCAGGGTGAAACATGACTATTCCCTGCAAGACTTTTCAACTTGTAGATATTTCAACTTTGAAATGATTCCATTTTATACCTGACCAAAACATATTCTGGTGTATGTAGGACAGAGACCTGATGTGCTTTGATTCTTAATGAGATGGTCACTTGAAAAATTATGCCTGTTGCTGTTTCTAGAGTCCTGGAATCTGGAGGCTATACTTCCTAAGAATAAGCCAAGAATGTGGAGCACCTTGTAGGAGTTGGAGATGGCCTTTGAAACCAATTACACATTTGTTTCCTCTGTGGAGCAGCTCTCAAGTCACAATATTTACACATTGTTTGTCCTCTTTTCCCCTCCATTTTTAATAATGGAATGGATTAAAATAAACAAGAGCAAAAGAACAATGTAACTGCATAGGCCACAGGAAGACTCAAAAAAGAAACAGAATACCTATCCCTCTCTGAATTTTCAAGTTCCCATTAGATGCAGACTGGCAGCCATTTCAAATCACAATCTAGTCTGTTAAAATTTCTTGGTTAAATTTGATTTCTCTGGGGACATGATTCACAAAGAATACTCTTCAAGTCTTTGTCTCCATATGGAATCATTGAAACTACTATTTATCATCACCACTACTTACGAGCCTGGGTTTGGAATTCCGTGCATGTTGTTCAGTCTCGTGTTGGTAGCATGACAAAAAGTGGGGAAAATGCTGCAGTTTGTTGCCTTGAAACCTGTTCTAAGAGAAAGCCTTGGTTTTGTTGGTAGGAGATTATTTTTTCAAACCAGCAAATCTACCAAGTAAATTTCGTTCACTTTGACCTTAGTAGACTCCCTCAATTTTCAGCTCTTTGTGTGGCTTGGCAAAATTCACTGCACTGTTATGCAGCTCTGAATTTACCTTGATGAACCAGATTACTTTCACAATTTATTAAATCAAAAACAAAATGTATTGAAACTTCCTTAACTGTTTTAGGGATAGGGGATCCTTTATTATCCCATCAGATGAGTGAGCTTTTCATAAACATTTTATGTAAAAAATAAATTCAACTTTTTTTCTCCAAGGATATTTATATAAATCCAAAGAATTAGAGTAGTTTCAAAATAATATTTAGTAATTAAAATGTGGTATAATTTAATTATAATACACTAAATTTGAAATATATCTAAGGGGCTTTCTCTTACCATCAATAGATTTTGCAATATTTCTTTATATTTGTGGGGGAATAACTTAAATTTTATCAGGAACTAAAAGGTAAATAAGGCTTATAAATTTTCTGCCCCTTAAATTTATGTCACAGTACAAGATGCTTTTTCTTCCTTACACTTAATACAAACAGCTTCCATTGGCAGTAATAGTTGGGAGTAGTAGTAGTAGTCTACTACTACTAAATATTAGTCTAATATTTACTATGAATTTGAAGATTTCAAAAAGCAATGTGTAGGAAGCCCACTTTAGAGTTCTGAAGGTTTATTGTCTTATTTTGATAGTTTTTAAAAAATTTTTTATTAGCATGTGTTAGGTTTACATTGGAAAAAGATTTAGTAAATTAATATGATTAAATATTTTAAGGGTGTTCATCTTATATCACAGATAGTCAAACAGTTCACATAGTTCAGAAGATGATCCATAAATGATAACCCCCTCAAGATTTTCACTATACATAGAAAGTAAGGATGTAGAGCCAGTTGCATTATTTAAATCTTTAGGAAACTTAAATTTTAGTACATATTTTGAAATTGTAATATCTTTTACTAGTTGAAAAACTAAAAATTTTAAATGAAAAGGGTAGATGACTAACTTTAGAAGAGAAAGGGAAAGTGTTTGGTTCTCAAAAAACATTAGCTTTGCTCCTAAAAATAGCACAAGCCCACTTATGAGTCACTTAAAAAAAATGAATAACTTGACTTGGCAAAAGACCCAGAACAGCTCTGTAGATGGCAGTGAACACTTCCTCACTTCATTTAGAAGAATGCAGAGTGAAGGAACCTTTTTGTTCCCCAGGAACTTCTCAAGGAGTGAGAAGACAAAACCCCCACACCAAGTGCTCTGTTTGTCTTTCTGGAGCTCAAGAGAAGACTGAGAGGTGTATGAGCATGGCTAGTTCTGGTACAAACAAAAACTCTTGAGAGGGACAAAGGAAGAGTCTTCATCATCTCCTTATCTTCCTTGTGATGGTGAGAAGACTAGAGCTTATGACATTGCTTCCTTTTTCTTTTTTTTCTTCTCTGAATACCAAAGGCAATTACATTTAAGTCAGCTACGAGTTGCCAGTTTCATGTTTTATTTTTGTTAAGGATTTAAAATTTTCTTTTCTCCAAGATCAATCCTTATCCTATATTATTCCCATATTCTGCTAGTTTCTGAGAGTATTCTTTACTTTTTCCTGTCCTTTACAGTCCTTTGCATTTTGTAGACCTTATGACTCAGGTTAAACATTCGTTATATTTTTAAGACCTTCTGCAAAGAGCCTAGAAATGCTCCTTTCCAGGTGCCTCCTCAAAAGCAGACACGTTACTTTGTTCCTTTGGCACAAATGTGCACAGTAGATAGATCATTTGGTATACAAGAGAAAAAAATAGATGTTAAACACCCCTCTACCTTATATATTTATTTTTTCTTTCTTTTAGAATTTTAGAATCACATTTTTGGTTCAAACCAGTATTAAGTTGTTAAAACCAAGAGAATGTGGTCCCAACCAAAAAGAAGTCTCAGTGCAGAAAAATAGGTACCCAGTCACAGGATTCTTACTTTCTGGTGGGTTGCAGAGATGTGCTGTCTTATGTCTGACACTAACTATTGTTGTCTTTGAGCAAATGTTTATGTGTAAAAGCAAAACCTGGGTATTGAAGGAATATATTCCTGTTGTGGAATATTGACCCTGATTCTCTGTGATGTTCTCTAGGACAACCCAGGGCTTTAGTTGGTAGATTTTAACCAAGCAGTTGGAAATTTTGATCATTAACATCTCCTCTCCCATTCTCCATTGCCAAAGTCTTTGTCAGAACTTCAAATTTGTTGGTAAAATTTGTTGTGCTTGCCCTTGGAGTTTCTCCTTAGGCGTGGATTCCTTATGAATGAGTGAGTGAGTGAGTGAGTGAGTGAGTGAACAAGCACAGCATACCTAATGTGTGCCAAGCACTGTGCTCGGCACTTTCAAGTGTTAGAACACTTTGTGATTCCAGTGGCATTTTCTGTATAAGAGTTGTTCATACCATTTTAAGTGTTTTTCAGTATGATTCATGTTACAAAGTCCTTAATTTTATATTTCCTTTAAATTAAAGAAGAAATGGTTTATAATATATTTTAAACAATGTGTTACTATATACTACTAACAGCTATAATTGTAGTTAATAACTAAAGTCTCTTGAAAAATGTCAAAAGAAATACTTGATTTCTGATGCAACTTTGACTAAAATATCTACTTTAGAAATAAAAACATTCTTATTTTGCTATTATCACTTTAATTACATAATTAAAAGTTAATGTTTTATAGAAATGCTGGTTATTTTATATTCAAAAAATTTTGTCACATAATTAAATGGGTAAAATTTGCAGTTAGTTGTAAATTGTTTACACTCTGCTGTGGTTCCTAGTAATGGTCTCATGCTGTTAAATATAAAAGAAGAATATACTGAAATATTTCTTAAGTTCCTAATAACAGTTCCTAGTAATGGTATTTTGAGTTCTTATTTTTCTTTAGGTTTCCTTACACTCAGATTGGCTAGCTCATATCTTAATGCACTGTTTATGTAGATACATACATAAATACAATGATACACAGAAAGATTTTTAGTATTGTCTCTGTTAATTAATGAACACTGTTGTTAACTACTTTTGGCTGCACAGATTTTAAGCAGAATATTTGAGTAACCAAATATGATCTGGAGATATTTTAATGTACTTGGTTCCAGAACATTGATGAAGATGATTTTCTGTTCCTTCAGCTCATTCAGGTCATGTTGTCTGTGATCTGTGGATCAGCATGCTTTTCTCCAGAGAGCCAGATGGTGAATATTTCAGGCGTTGTGAACCATACAGTCTCTGTCTCTATACTCAGTTCTGCTGTTGAGCCATCAAAGCAAGTATAGAAAACATGTAAAGAAAGGGGTGTCGGTGGCTGTTTTCCAGTAAAACTTTATTTTCTGGAACATGGAGGACTAGATTTGGCCCATGGATCGTAATTGTTACCCCTTGATCTCAATTTTAATTTGTGTAAAACCCTATAATCTTTGATATTCATCTTTTATCTGTTTTGAATACATAATTCATTTTTAAAGCAAAAAAAAGTCATGTATGTATGATCATATGTATTTGTGTAACCTAAAGCTATATATTTGTTGTCTTGAAAATAGCTATCCTCTGGAGGCTGTTCAGGTTTCAGTATGGTACAACTATCTTGAAGGAGGCATTTTGTTTGTTTGTGGGATATGCTGTCAGCCCTTATCCTTTCTTATCATTTAATGCCACAATTCCAGAGTCTCCATGTAAAAGGAAGGATCTCTGTGGTATCAAAATTAGTACATTTGCTCCAGGTTCTGCCTGCTCATTGACCTTTGGACCAGGACTCTGGATGGCTGGAGCTGCAAAAATTCCTCCACTTGAATACTCTTAGGGCCCTATGACAAGAATATGAAATTATATTTCTGACCTTTGTGCTACAGAAGTCAATCTCCTGAAAAAATTTTAAGCAACAGAAAATGGGTTATGTGGCTCAGTTGCCATTTGGCAACTACTCTTCCTTTTTAGACTGCAGAAAGGTACTGTTGCCCTTGTTGCCTCTGCAACAGCCTAAATCTGAGGAATGCAGAGAAAAAGATGTGTCCAGAAGAAGAGTTCCCTTCCTCTTCTTGCACTTGGTCAATCCTTTTTCAAGTCAAAAGTATTTCATAATGTCAGTGTGCATTATATTTAAATTAAAGCATCCTCAGCCTTTTAACTGTTTAACAACTAATCCACTTTAACCTTTGAGCCCACCACATTGCTAGTACGTATGTACATTGCAGTGCACTGAGCTTCTTGAGGATAGCTTTTTTCACAAAGAAGTTTACCAAATATTTCACTATGTTTGGAAATCCTAGAAGAGGGGAAGCCTGTACTCAGAATGACAGGGGGGACACACACCATAAATGAATTACCTTTCTAGGTCCAGCACACAATACAGATGGCTTCGGCTCAGTGTGACTCAGTGTGAATATAAGTGTGAGTACACAGACACATACACCACATACATACATGTTAATCTGTGGAAGATTTTAAATAATTAAATATGTATTGCAGCTATTTGAAAGCTACAGACTTCTACTGCAAATTATATACCAGAAAAATCCATGGAGATAAGCTCACCTCTTGGGAAAAGTTATTTTTTAGAAAATTTAGAAATTAGTTTTTGTTGGATAGTTTGAATAAAGCATCCTCAGTTTTAATACTGGATTCAGAAGTTGAAATGCCATTTCTCAATCTTACTGGTCTCAAATTCACTGGTATAATTTTTCCCTAAACTAATAAGTGGGGCAAGTATAACCTCCTAAATCGGTACCCACCGGCCACTCCTGAAGTGATTTCCAGTTATGTCCTCCATACGTAATTTTTATAAATTAAAGGTAATATTGTATATTAAAGGTTAAATAAAGATGTTCTTTAAGTGAAAAGTCTGTTTATCCTTTATTTGTACCCATTGATGACAGCACAGTTCAGTCTTCCTGTTTCTAGAACAACTTGGACTTTCAGTTGGGAGACTATGGGAACATTCAGAGAGCATTTCTTTTGGTTCAGCTAATCTTAATATTCCTCAATGTTATAGAAAGATGAAGAGCTTGCCAGATGAAATTTTCATGCCATCTAATTTTAAGAAAACAAACTATAGGCCTGTGTGACTTTCATCTAGTCTAGTCCAACCTCTGAGACCATCAAGCTTAAAAATTACATAATCACTGGATCTCTTTCTGTTATCTGATTCTTCTTAAGTGATTCTTGAGCAGAAAACAGGCCTATGGGACTTGAGGAATAGAGTCAGCTATAATATAGATAGTGGTTTAACCTATCAATACTGTAAAAGCACAGGATATTTAAAACTGTACCCCTGAATCATCAAATAGGATAGTATAAAGCCAAAATAAATCAGTTTACATCCCTGAATTAATCTTCCTGCCACAGTGGATTTTAATGATCAAAATTTTAAACTAGGAAATTTGAACTATTAGATGTATTAAAATTAATTGTGGACTTATCTTTTCAGAAGCTTGAGTGACTATTTTATAAAATCTGAGCCTCTGTCAGGTATCAGATTTTCACCACTATTTCACTGGGTTACGAAACACTATCAACGTGCAAATAGCATTCATGTTAAAGAGTATGGGTTCATAGAAACAGTACATTGGTGATTGCTAGAGTCTGAGGGGTGGGGAGATGTTGGTCAAATGGTACAATGGTATCTTCCATTTGTAAGATAAGTTGAAGGGATGTAATGTATAGCATGATGGCTATAGTTAACAACATGGAAACATACTTGAAAGTTACTAGAAGGTTTAACACCATCTCACACCAAAAAATGTATGTGAGGTGATGAATGTGTTATTGACTTGTAATCATTACACAGTCTATGCATATATCATACCATATACAGCTTCAATTCACAGCATGTTATGCCAGTTGTACCTCATTAAGGCTGTTAAAAAAAAAAAAAAAGGGTCTGTTGGCTGACCTAACATGTCTTAAAAATTTTTTTGTAATTAAATATAAAGTTTGCCACTTTAGCCATATTTGTGTATAACCCAGTAGTGTTAATAATTACATTGACAGTGGTGTTCAACCATCACCAGTATCTATTTCCAAAACTTTTTCATCACTCCAAACAATCTCTATAACCATTGAGCAATAATTGCCCATTCTGTCCTTCCCTCAAGAGAATTTCAGTTTCTTAACCCTAAGAAAATCTCAATTTTTTATCTGTAAAAGGAAGATAATACAGATTTTTTAGGAGAATTAAATATGAAAAATCCATGCATCCAGGCTGAAATAAGCTTGCAATGTTAGTTGCTATTTTTTAATTATGTTCATTAGCAACAGATTGGAGTAATAATTCCAAAAGGAGTAGGAAAAATTTAATAAAGAGGTTCAGGTCAGCAAAGAACCAAGAAAACTAGTTCTAAAACTTCCTTGTTTTATATGTAAGGAAATGAAACCAAAATGGGGTTAAGATTAAGGCATTGGATGATCCCCAAAGTGGTTTTTCAATTTCATCATGTATCATTTCATGAAGTGTTCCATGCAGTTTTGTTATTAATGACACACAAATATATTAATATATGTGAACCAATCAGTTTTAAAACTGTATGGTAGAACATTTTGTTAAAACACACAGAGGAAGAAAAAAAGCATTTATCTTTTTGTGGCAAGGATATAAGAGAATTACTTTTTGCCATTTGCTTGTTTAACTTTTATTTATTTATTTTTACTTTACAATATTGTATTGGTTTTGCCATACATTGACATGAATCCACCACAGGTGTACATGTGTTCCCCATCCTGAACCCCCCTCCCACCTTCCTCCCCATCCCCTCCCTCTGGGTCATCCCAGTGCACCAGCCCCAAGCACCCTGTATCATGCATTGAATCTGGACTGGTGATTCGTTTTACATATGATAATATACATGTTTCAATGCCATTCTCCCAAATCATCCCACCCTCGTCCTCCCCCACAGAGTCCAAAAGACTGTTCTATACATCTGTGTCTCTTTTGCTGTCCCGCATACAGGGTTATCATTACCATCTTTCTATATTCCATATATATGCATTATTATACTGTATTGGTGTTTTTCTTTCTGGCTTATTTCACTCTGTAGTACTTCACTCTGGCTTACTTCACTCTGTACTTGGCTCCAGTTTCATCCACCTCATTAGAACTGATTCAAATGTATTCTTTTTAATGGCTGAGTAATACTCCATTGTGTATATGTACCACAGCTTTCTCATCCATTCGCCTGCTGATGGACATCTAGGTTGCTTCCATGTCCTGGCTATTATAAACAGTGCTGCGATGAACATTAGGGTACACATGTCTCTCAATTCTGGTTTCCTTGGTGTGTATGCCCAGCAATGGGATTGCTGAGTTGTATGGCAGTTCTAGTTCCAGTTTGTTGTTTTTTTTTTAAGGAATCTCCACACTGTTCTCCATAGTGTCTGTACTAGTTTGCATTCCCACCAACAATGTAAGAGGGTTCCCTTTTCTCCACACCCTCTCCAGCATTTATAGCTTGTAGACTTCTGGATCGCAGCCATTCTGACTGGTGTGAAATGGTACCTCATAGTGGTTTTGATTTGCATTTCTCTGATAATGAGTGATGTTGAGCATCTTTTCATGTGTTTGTTAGCCATCTGTATGTCTTCTTTGGAGAAATGTCTATTTAGTTCTTTGGCCCATTTTTTGATTGGGTCATT
>NW_011495072.1:2979670-2980448 GCF_000754665.1 Bison bison bison | reverse complement strand
TGTTAAAGAGATTGTCTTTTCTCCATTGTATATTCTTGCCTCCTTTGTCAAAGATAAGGTGTCCATAGGTGTGTGGATTTATCTCTGGGCTTTCTATTTTGTTCCATTGATCTATATTTCTGTCTTTGTGCCAGTACCATACTATACTGTCTTGATGACTGTGGCTTTGTAGTAGAGCCTGAAGTCAGGCAGGTTGAGTCCTCCTGTTCCATTCTTCTTCCTCAAGATTGCTTTGGCTATTCAAGGTTTTTTGTATTTCCATACAAATTGTGAAATTATTTGTTCTAGCTCTGAAAAATACCATTGGTAGCTTGATAGGGATTGCATTGAATCTATAGATTGCTTTGTGTAGCATACTCATTTTCACTATATTGATTCTTACGATCCATGAACACGGTATATTTCTCCATCTATTTGTGTCCTCTTTGATTTCTTTCACCAGTGTTTTATAGTTTTCTATATATAGGTCTTTTGTTTCTTTAGGTAGATATATTCCTAAGTATTTTCTTATTTTCATTGCAATGGTGAATGGAATTGTTTCCTTAATTTCTCTATTTTCTCATTATTAGTGTATAGGAATGAAAGGGATTTCTGTGTGTTGATTTTATATCCTGCAACTTTGCTATATTCATTGATTAGCTCTAGTAATTTTCTGGTGGAGTCTTTAGGGTTTTCTATGTAGAGGATCATGTCATCTGCAAGCAGTGAGAGTTTTACTTCTGCTTTTCCAATCTGGATTCCTTTTATTTTTCTGCTCTGATTGCTGTGGCGAAAACTA
>NW_011495072.1:2977130-2979024 GCF_000754665.1 Bison bison bison | reverse complement strand
CAGTTTCAATTTCTGTGCTTGTGATGGTCTGTTAAGATTTTCTATTTCTTCCTGGTTCAGTTTTGGAAAGTTGTACTTTTCTAAGAATTTGTCCATTTCTTCCAAGTTGTCCATTTTATTGGCATATAGTTGCTGATAGTAGTCTCTTATGATCCTTTGTATTTCTGTGTTGTCTGTTGTGATCTCTCCATTTTCATTTCTAATTTTATTAATTTGATTTTTCTCCCTTTGTTTCTTGATGAGTCTGGCTAATGGTTTGTCAATTTTATTTATCTTCTCAAAGAACCAGCTTTTGGCTTTGTTGACTTTTGCTATGGTCTCTCTTGTTTCTTTTGCATTTATTTCTGCCCTAATTTTTAAGATTTCTTTCCTTCTACTAACCCTGGGGTTCTTCATTTCTTCCTTTTCTAGTTGCTTTAGGAGTAGAGTTAAGTTATTTATTTGACTTTTTTTCTTGTTTCTTGAGGTATGCCTGTATTGCTATGAACCTTCCCCTTAGCACTGCTTTTACAGTGTCCCACAGGTTTTGGGTTGTTGTGTTTTCATTTTCATTCGTTTCTATGCATACTTTGATTTCTTTTTTGATTTCTTCTGTGATTTGTTGGTTATTCAGCAGTGTGTAACCTCCATATGTTGGAACTTTTTAATAGTTTTTCTCCTGTAATTGAGATCTAATCTTATTGCATTGTTGTCAGAAAAGATGCTTGGAATGATTTGTTTTTTTGAATTTACCAAGGCTAGATTTATGGCCTAGGATGTGATCTATCCTGGAGAAGATTCCATGTGCACCTGAGAAAAAGGTGAAATTTATTGTTTTGGGGTGAAATGTCCTATAGATATCAGTTAGGTCTAACTGGTCTATTGTATCATTTAAAGTTTGTGTTTCCTTGTTAATTTTCTGTTAATTTTCTGCTGCGTCCTGGGGCTGCTCGCCCTCCTGCACCGATAGCGCCTCGAGCTTCTCCACCACCTTCTCGGTGCTGTCATTCTTGCCGGGCCCTTTTTTTTCTTTCTCTTCAATCTCTTTCCTGCATTCTTCAAACTTCGTCTTAAATTTCTGTGCATTCTCGGCGTTGAGGAAGCGGATGGCCAGGAGCTCCTGCTTGGGGCACTCGTCGGCAAAGTCGGCATGGGTATTCCAGACCCAGGCACGGTCGCTGCCTGCGTTCGGCTTCAGCTCCATCATCGGCGTGATGTAGTGGTTGATCTACAAGAAATTGATCTATCCATAGGTGTGACTGAGGTATTAAAGTCTCCCACTATTATTGTGTTATTGTTAATTTCCCCTTTCATACTTGTTAGCATTTGTCTTACATATTGCAGTGCTCCTATGTTGGGTGCATATGTATTTATAATTGTTACATCTTCTTGGATTGATCCTTTGATCATTATGTAGTGTCCTTCTTTGTCTCTTTTCACAGCCTTTGTTTTAAAGTCTGTTTTATCTGATATGAGTATTGCTACTCCTGCTTTCTTTTGGTCTCTATTTGCATGGAATATCTTTTTCCAGCCCTTCACTTTCAGTCTGTATGTGTCCGTTGTTTTGAGGTGGGTCTCTTGTAGACAACATATATAGGGGTCTTGTTTTTGTATCCATTCAGCCAGTCTTTGTCTTTTGTTTGGGGCATTCAACCCATTTACATTTAAGGTAATTATTAAAAAGTATGTGAACCGTGAACTTCCTGATGTTCAAGCTGGTTTTAGAAAAGGCAGAGGAACCAGAGATCAAATTGCCAACATCCGCTGGATCATGGGAAAAGCAAGACAGTTCCAGAAAAACATCTATTTCTGCTTTATTGACTATGCCAAAGCCTTTGACTGTGTGGATTACAATAAACTGTGGAAAATTCTGAAAGAGATGGGAATACCAGACCACCTGATCTGCCTCTTGAGA
>NW_011495072.1:2976314-2976859 GCF_000754665.1 Bison bison bison | reverse complement strand
CAGTCAAGGCTGTATATTGTCACCCTGTTTATTTAACTTGCATGCAGAGTACAGTCATGAGAAACGCTGGACTGGAGAAACACAAGACTGGAAATCAAGATTGCCGGGAGAAATATCAATCACCTCAGATATGCAGATGACACCACCCTTATGGCAGAAAGTGAAGAGGAACTCAAAAGCCTCTTGATGAAAGTGAAAGTGGAGAGTGAAAAAGTTGGCTTAAAGCTCAACATTCAGAAAACAAAGTTCTTGGCATCCCGTCCCATCACTTCATGGGAAACAGATGGGGAAACAGTGTCAGACTTTATTTTTGGGGGCTCAAAAACCACTGCAGATGGTGACTGCAGCCATGAAATTAAAAGACACTTACTCCTTGGAAGGAAAGTTATGACCAACCTAGATAGCATATTGAAGAGCGGAGACATTACTTTGCCCACAGACGTTCGTCTAGTCAAGGCTATGGTTTTTCCAGTGGTCATGTATGGATGTGACAGTTGGACTGTGAAGAAGGCTGAGCACCGAAGAATTGATGCTTTTGAACTGTG
>NW_011495072.1:2974320-2976214 GCF_000754665.1 Bison bison bison | reverse complement strand
GGAGAAGCTCTTGAGAGTCCCTTGGACTGCAAGGAGATCCAACCAGTCCATTCTGAAGGAGATCAGCCCTGGGGTTTCTTTGGAAGGAATGATGCTAAAGCTGAAACTCCAGTACTTTGGCCACCTCATGCGAAGAGTTGACTCATTGGAAAAGACTCTGATGCTGGGAGGGATTGAGGGCAGGAGGAGAAGGGGACGACAGGGGATGAGATGGCTGGATGGCATCACTGACTCGATGGACGTGAGTCTGAGTGAACTCCGGGAGTTGGTGATGGACAGGGAGGCCTGGCGTGCTGTGATTCATGGGGTTGCAAAGAGTCGGACACGACTGAGCGACTGATCTGATCTGATCTGATGATCCCTTTGCCATTTACTTTATTGTTTTTGGTTCAAGTTTATACACCCTTTGTGTGCTTCCTGTCTAGAGAAGATCCTTTAGCATTGTTGTAGAGCTGGTTTAGTGGTGCTGAATTCTCTCAGCTTTCGCTTGTCTGTAAAGCTTTTGATTTCTCCATATTTGAATGAGATTCTTGCTGGGTACAGTAATCTGGGCTGTAGGTTATTTTCTTTCATCACTTTAAGTATGTCCTGCCATTCCCTCCTGGCCTGAAGAGTTTCTATTGAAAGATCAGCTGTTATCCCATAAGGAATTCCTTTGTGTGTTATTTGTTGTTTTTCCCTTGCTGCTTTTAATATTTGTTCTTTGTGTTTGACCTTTGTTAATTTGATTAATATGTGTCTTGGGGTATTTTGCCTTGGGTTTATCCTACTGGGGACTGTCTGGGTTTCTTGGACTTGGGTGATTATTTCCTTTCCCATTTTAGAGAAGTTTTCAACTATTATCTCCTCAAGTATTTTCTCATGGTCTTTCTTTTTGTCTCTTTCTGGGGCTCCTATGGTTCGAATGTTGGGGCATTTAACATTGTCCCAGAGGTCTCTGAGGTTGTCCTCATTTCTTTTAATTCATTTTTCTTTTTTCCTCTCTGTTTCATTTATTTCTACCATTCTATCTTCTACCTCACTTATCCTATCTTCTGCCTCCGTTATTCTACTGTTGGTTCCCTCCAGAGTGTTTTTGATCTCATTTATTGCATTATTCATTATATATTAACCCTTTTTTATTTTTTATAGATCCTTGTTAAACCTTTCTTGAATCTTCTCAATCCTTGTCTCCAGGCTATTTGTCTGTAACTCCATTTTGTTTTCAAGATTTTGGATCATTTTCATTATCATTATTCAGAATTCTTTATCAGGTAGATTCCCTATCTCTTCCTCTTTTGTTTGGTTTGGTGGGCATTTATCCTGTTCCTTTACCTGCTGTGTATTTCTCTGCCCCTTCATCTTGTTTATATTGCTGTGTTTGGGGTGGCCTTTCCATATTCTGGCAGTTTGTGGTTCCTCTTTATTGTGGAGTTTCCTAGCTGTGGGGTTGGACGGGTGGCTTGTCAAGGTTTCCTGGTTAGGGAAACTTGTGTCGGTGTTCTGGTGGGTGGAGCTGGATTTCTCTCTGGAGTGCAATGAAGTGTCCAGTAATGAGTTTTGAGATGTCAGTGGATTTGGTGTGACTTTGGGCAGCCTGTATATTGCAGCTCAGGGCTATGTTTCTGTGTTTCTGGAGAATTTGCGTCGTATGTCTTGCTCTGAAACTTGTTGGCCCTTGGGTGGAGCTTGGTTTCAGTCTAAGTAAAGAACTGTACAAAAAAGATCTTCCCGACCCAGATAATCATGATGGTGTGATCACTCACCTAGAGCCAGACATCCTGGAATGTAAAGTCAAGTGGGCCTTAGAAAGCATCACTACGAACAAAGCTAGTGCAGGTGATGGAATTCCAGTTGAGCTATTTCAAGTCCTGAAAGATGATGCTGTGAAAGTGCTGCACTCAATATGACAGCA
>NW_011495072.1:2971710-2973178 GCF_000754665.1 Bison bison bison | reverse complement strand
GATGAGATGGCTGGATGGCATCACTGACTCAATGGGTGTGAGTCTGAGTGAACTCCAGGAGTTGGTGATCGACAGGGAGGCCTGGCGTGCTGTGATTCATGGGGTCGTAGAGTCGGACACGACTGAGCGACTGAAGTGAACTGACTGACAGGAGGCATTTGATGAGCTCCAATCGATTAATGTTCTCTGGAGTCAGAAGTTCTCTGGTGTTCCTAGGATTTGGACTTACGCCTCCTGCCTCTGTTTTCAGTCTTATTCTTACAGTAACCTCAAGACTTCTCCATCTATACAGCACCGATGATAAAACATCTAGGTGAAAGATGAAAAGTTTCTGCACAGTGAGGGACACCCAGAGAGGTTCACAGAGTTACATGGAGAAGAGAAGAGGGAGGAGGGAGATAGAGGTAACCAGGAGGAGAAGAGGGGGAATCAAAAGGGGAGAGAGCAAGCTAGCCAGTAATCACTTCCCTATGTGCTCTCCACAGTCTGGACCCCTCAGAGTTGTTCACAGAGTTACACAGAGAAGAGAAGGAGGGAGACAGAGGTGGCCAGGAGGATAAAGGGGGGTATCAAAAGGGGAGAGACAGATCCAGTCAGTAATCAGTTCCCTAAGTGTTCTCTACAGCCTGGAACACACAAATTCAGAGTTGGGTAGAGAAGAGAAGGGTGAGGGAGGAGATAGAGGCAACCTGGTGGAGAAAAAGGAGAGTCCAAAGAGGGAGAGAGCAGTCAAGTCAGTAATCTCGCTCCCAAGTAAAAATGGGTACTGAAGATTGGGTTCTTAAAGGTAGAAAATTGATAACAAATACCAAAAAGCAAAGATTAAAAATCTAGGGTAGAGGTTGGATTCTCAAAAATACAATAATAAAGAAAAAAAAAGTCACAAAAATTATAATATATATATATATATATATGAAGTTTGCTTTAAAAAATAGGCTCTTATTTTTTGCAAAGTAATAGGTTATAAAAATGAAAATTAAAGGAGTAATAGAGGACTTATGGCACCCCACTCCAGTACTCTTGCCTGGAAAATCCCATGGACAGAGGAGCCTGGTAGGCTGCAGTCCATGGGGTCGCTAAGAGTCAGAATGACTGAGTGAATTCCCTTTCACTTTTCACTTTTATGCATTGGAGAAGGAAATGGCAACCCACTCCAGTGTTCTTGCCTGGAGAATTCCAGGGACGGGGGAGCCTGGTGGGCTTCTGTCTATGGGGTCGCACAGAGTCGGATACGACTGAAGTGACTTAGCAGCAGCAGCAGAGGACTTAAAATAAAAAAAATAAAATAAAATAAAGAATTTTATTTTTATTTAAAAAATGATAATAGTAAAAATATATCTAGGACTTTCTCTGGTGTTGTTGTGGACAGTGTGGGGTTAGTTCATTTTCAGAGAGTTCCTTGATCCGGCTTCTACTTCTCAGGATCTATAGGCCCCTTCCTATGTAGTCGGTGCTAACTACATTTTTA
>NW_011495072.1:2953685-2971610 GCF_000754665.1 Bison bison bison | reverse complement strand
GGAGA
The DNA here is from genome assembly GCF_000754665.1 of Bison bison bison. Classification (NCBI taxonomy): domain Eukaryota; kingdom Metazoa; phylum Chordata; class Mammalia; order Artiodactyla; family Bovidae; genus Bison; species Bison bison. Next base: position 2,971,605 of record NW_011495072.1, on the reverse strand, counting down.
ATCCCATGGATGGAGGAGCCTGGCGGGCTGCACGACTGGGTGACTTCACTTTCACTTTTCACTTTCATGCATTGGAGAAGGAAATGGCAGCCCACTGGAGTGGGCTGGAGAATCCCAGGGGACAGGGGAGCCTGGAGAATCCAGGGGACAGGGGAGCCTGGTGGGCTGCCGTCTATGGGGTTGCACAGAGTCGAACACGACTGAAACGACTTAGCAGCAGCAGCAGCAGCAGCAGCAGCTTCTGTTTGCTGGTCTCTTCACTGTCTAATTTCCGCCCTGACACAAGGGGGCGGTGGTGGTCACTTTTTTAAGCTCACTTGTTCAGACATGCTATGGGGAGGGAGGAACACTGCAAACAAATATCACTGGCGTGTGCTTGCAGTGTCTCAGCCACACTGGGTCTGTCCCCGCTCATGGCGTGTGTGCTTTCCCAGTCTACATTGCTTAGGCTCTAGATTGCTCTGCTGGGAACTGTCTGAGGCAGGCCCTGAGTTGTATGCACTTCCCAGGTCTAAGCTGCTCAGGTTCAAGTTTTCGGGTACTCCACAGAGGCATAGACTAGGTTGGGCCTGCGTTTTGTGCCCTTCTCAGGTCTGAACAGCTCACGTGACCAGGTGCTTGGTGAGCGCAGTCGCTGTGACTTATCGCCTTCCCCATCCCTGCCACTCAGTTTTCTGGGTGTACAACTGACGCACCTTCTCAGGTGTTCCATGTGTCTCTTCTGGGGAGCTGATCTCTGGCTGCGACCCTCCTGGCATATGTCGACCGTCCAGAATCCCAAGAAGACTTGGTTAGCAAGGAAGCCTGCTTGCAGCTTGGTAGATGATGCCTCTCTGGGGCTGCAATTGCCCCCTTCTGGCTCTGGCTGCCCTCGCCTGCCTGTCTCTGGCAGGAGATGGGACTGTCCACAGCCGGCTAGCTCTGCTCAATCCTTTGTTCTGTGAGCGGGTCTGGCAGTGTCTTAGGTTAGGGCTTTTCACGGGATAGCTATCCCACAGTCTGGTTTGCTATCTCAAGTTAGTTCCCTCGGATTGCCCTCGGGGCATTCAGGCCCGGTCCTTACTCTAACCAATACAGCCCATGCCTCCTCCCTGTCTGGCCCCCGCTTGCTAGTGGCGGATGCGAGCAGATGCGCTGCTTTTCCGCTGGGTGTTGCCATTGGACACGTAATCTATGGGTTTTAATTATTTATTTATTTTTCCTCCCAGTTGTGTTGCCCTCTGAGGTTTCAAGGCTCGCGACAGACTTGCCAGTGAGAGTGTTCCCTGGTTTTTGGAAACTTCCCTTTTTTTTTAAGACTCCCTTCCCAGGACAGATCTCTGTCCCTACCTCTTTTGCCTGTCTTTTTATCTTTTATATTTTTTCCTACCTCCTTTTGAAGACAATGGGCTGCCTTTCTGGGTGCCTGATGTCTTCTGCCAGCATTCAGAAGTGGTTTTGTGGAATTTACTCAGCGTTCAAATGTTCTTTCGATGAATTTGTGGGGAAAAAGTGGTCTCCCTGTCCTATTCCTCCGTCATCTTAGGACCACCCTCTTAACTTTTTAAAATTAACAGCTTTATTGAGGTATAATTTACACAAAATAAGGCTTTCCCATTTTAAGTGGGAAGTTTGGTGATATTTAGTAAGCTTATAGAATTGTACAACCCTCCCACAATCCACAAAGATCCTCCATGCCCATTTGCAGCCAGTTTCTATTCCTACGTCAGCCCTGGAGAACTATTAATCTGCCTTTTGTCTTTATGTTTTCTTGCTAAGTCTCTAAGTTGTGTCAGACTCTTTGCGAGCCTTCCAGGCTCCTCTGTCCATGGAATTCTCCAAGCAAGAATACTGGAGTGGGTTGCCATTTCCTTCTCCAGGGGATCTTCCCAAACCGGGGATTCAACCTGGGTCCTCCTGCATTGCAGGCTGATTCTTTACCATCTGAGCCACCAGGGAAGCCCTGGTCTTAATAGATTTGCCTTTTCTGGGTATTTCATGTTGTCTTTTGCAGTTGGCTTCTTTAACCTAATATAGGGTTTTCAAGCTATAGTTACGCTGTAGCAAAGTATCAAGAGTTTGTTCCTTTTTATTGCTGAAAACATTTAATTTATATGGATATTCCATATTTTGTTTATCCATTCATCAATTAATAGACATTTTGGTTTCCACTTTTTGGCTATTATAAACAGTGCTGTTATGAACCTTGCATACAAATTTTTGTATGGGCATTTGTTTTTGTTTCTCTTGTGTATGTACTCAGGGGTTGGAAATGCTAGATAACATGGCAAATTTATCTATAACTTTTAGAGAAATTACCATACTGTCTTTCAAAGTGACTTTTACATACCCAAAGTGGGTTTTTGCATTCCCACCGGCAATGTATAAGGGTAAGAGTACCAGTTTCTCCACATCCCCACCAACATTTGTTATTGTCTGTGACAGCCGTTCTAGTGGGTGTGAAGTTGTATCTGAATACAGCATTCATTGGCATTTTCCTGATGACTAATGATGTTGAATCTGTGCTATTAGCTGTGCAGATGTCTTTGGTAAAATGTCTATTCAAATATTTTTCCCATTTTGAAAACTGGACTCTCTAATTGAGTTGCATGAGTTCTTTATACTGTATCTATTTTCTCTAAGGTTGTGGTTTGTCTTTATTTTTTAATGCTCTATTTTGAATGCAACCTACTTTAATTTGGATGAAGTGTAATATAGCAATATTTTCTTTCCTGGATTTTCCTTTTTTGCCTAATCCAAGGTCACAAAGACTTTAGACCTGTGTTTTCTTCAGTTTTATAGTTTTACATCTTAAATTTAGGTGTATGATTTATTTCAAATTAATTCCTTATATATGATAAAGGTCTCATTTGTGCATGTTAGTATCTAATTATCCCAGTAGTATTTATTGAAAATACTATCCTTTCCCTATTAAATTGCTTTGGCTCCTTTGCAATATATCAACAGATCATAAATGTAAAGTTTTATTTCTGGATTCTCAAGTTTGTCCCTTGATCTGTGTTTTTCCTTTTGCCAATACTGGATTTAGAAAGGGCAGAGGAACCAGAGATTAAATTGCCAACATCCATTGGATCAACATCCGTTGGATCATCGAAAAAGCAAGAGAGTTCCAGAAAAACATCTACTTCTGCTTTATTGATTATGCCAAAGCCTTTGACTCTGTGGACCACAACAAACTCTGGAAAATTTTTAAAGAGATAGGAATATCTGACCACCTGACCTGCCTCTTGAGAAATCTGTATGCAGGTCAGGAAGCAACAGTTAGAACTGGACATGGAACAACAGACTGGTTCCAAATAGGAAAAGGAGTACGTCAAGGCTGTATATTGTCACCCTGCTTATAACTTATATGCAGAGTACATCATGAGAAATGCTGCGGTGGATGAAGCACAAGCTGGAATCAAGATTGCTGGGAGAAATATCAATAACCTTAGATATGTGGATGACACCACCCTTATGGCAGAAAGCGAAGAACTAAAGAGCCTCTTGATGAAAGTGAAAGGAGAGTGAAAAAGTTGGCTTAAAACTCAGCATTCAGAAAAGTAAGATCATGGCTCTGGTCCCATCACATCATGGCAAATAGATGGGGAAACAGTGGAAACAGTGTCAGACTTTATTTTGGTGGGCTCCAAAATCACTGCAGATGTTGACTGCAGCCAGGAATTAAAAGACACTTGTTCCTTGGAAGAAAGTTACGACCAACCTAGACAGCATTTTTAAAAGCGGAGACATTACTTTGGCAACAAAGGTCCATCTAGTCAAAGCTATGGTTTTTCCAGTAATCACGTATGGATGTGAGAGTTGGACTATAAAGAAAGCTGAGCACTGAAGAACTGATGCTTTTGAGCTGTTGTGGTGTTGGAGAAGTCTCTTGAGAGTCCCTTGGACTGCAAGGAGATCCAACTAGTCCATCCTAAAAGAAATCAGTCCTGAATATTCATTGGAAGGACTGATGCTGAAGCTGAAACTCCAATACTTTGGCACCTCATGTGAAGAGCTGACTCATTTGAAAAGACCCTGATGCTGGGAAAGGTTGAAGGCGGGAGAAGGGACAACAGAGGATGAGATGGTTGGATGGCATCACCGCTCAATGGACATGAGTTTGAGTAAACTCCGGGAGTTGGCGATGGACAGGGAGGCCTGGCATCCTGCCGTCCATTGGGTCTCAAAGAGTTGGACACGACTGAGCGACTGAACTGATGACAATACCACATTATGTTGATTACTTGTAGTTTTAGAGTAGTGGTTCTGAATAAAGGTGTAATTTTTTCCCTGCCTCCAGGACACATTTGACAATGTCTGAAGACATTTTAGATTGTCATGACCTGGAAATTGAGGGCTGGTGCTACCAGCAGCTAGTGGGTGGAAGCCAGGGATGTTTATTCACTATTTTTTTTTTTTCCTAAAATTAAGTCATTGTCCTGTTTCTTTGCATATTATATATATGTGTATATATATACATACATATATATATTTATTTACTGAAAACTGGACATTTTAGATAATATCATAGAAATTCTGGATTCTAATCTGATCTCCTCCACCCAGGAAGGTGGTGATTCCTGCTACTGCCATTTTCTGTTTGTTTAGTGATTTCCTGGACTAATTCCCTTTATAGCTCAGTTAATAAGGAATCCGCCAGACCCTTGTTTGATTTCTGGGTCGGGAAGATCCACTGCGGAAGGGATAGGCTACCCACTCCAGTATTCTTGGGCTTCTTTTGTGGCTCAGCTGGTAAAGAATCTGCCTGTAATGCAGGAGACTTGGGTTTGATCCCTGGGTTGGAAGATCCCCTGGAGAAGGGAAAGGCTACCCACTCCAGTATTCTGGGCTGGAAAATTCCGTGGACTATAGCCTCAGTTCAGTTCAGTCGCTCAGTCGTGTCCAACTCTTTGCGACCCCATGAATAGCAGCACACCAGGCCTCCCTGTCCATCACCAACTCCCAGAGTTCACTTAGACTCACATCCATCGAGTCAGTGATGCCATCCAGCCATCTCATCCCCTGTAGTCCCCTTTTCCTCCTGCCCTCAAATCCCTCCCAGCATCAGAGTCTTTTCCAATGAGTCAAGTCTTCGCATGAGGTGGCCAAAGTAGTGGAGTTTCAGCTTTAGCATCATTCCTTCCAAAGAAATCCCAGGGCTGATCTCCTTCAGAATGGACTGGTTGGATCTCCTTGCAGTCCAAGGGACTCTCAAGAGTCTTCCCCAACACCACAGATCAAAAGCATCAATTCTTCAGCGCTCAGCCTTCTTTACAGTCCAACTCTCACATCCATACATGACCACAGGAAAAACCATAGCCCTGACTAGACAGACCTCTGTTGGCAAAGTAATGTTTCTGCTTTTGAATATGCTATCTAGGTTGGTCATAACTTTCCTTCCAAGGAGTAAGCGTCTTTTAATTTCATGGCTGCAGTCACCATCTGCAGTGATTTTGGAGACCAGAAAAATAAAGTCTGACACTGTTTCCACTGTTTCCCCATCTATTTCCCATGAAGTGATGGGACCGGATGCCATGATCTTCGTTTTCTGAATGTTGAGTTTTAAGCCAACTTTTTCACTCTCCACTTTCACTTTCATCAAGAGGCTTTTGAGTTCCTCTTCACTTTCTGCCATAAGGGTGGTGTCATCTGCATATCTGAGGTTATTGAGATTTCTCCCAGCAATCTTTATTCCAGCTTTTGCTTCTTCCAGCCCAGCGTTTCTCATGATGTACTCTGCATATAAGTTATAAGCAGGGTGACAATATACAGCCTTGATGAACTCCTTTTCCTATTTGGAACCAGTCTTTTGTTCCATGTCCAGTTCTAACTGTTGCTTCCTGACCTGCATACAGATTTCTCAAGAGGCAGATCAGGTGGTCTGGTATTCCCATCTCTTTCAGAATTTTCCACAGTTTATTGTAATCCACACCGTCAAAGGCTTTGGCATAGTCAATAAAGCAGAAATGGATGTTTTTATGGAACTCTCTTGCTTTTTCCATGATCCAGTGGGTGTTGGCAATTTGATTTCTGGGGTTGCAAAGAGTCGGACACAACTGAGCGACTTTCATTTATCTTGTCTGGACTAATTCTACAGAGATCATCTTTCCTGGGCTTCATGGTCACCGATGTCTCTGCTCAGTGTTGTATGTTTTGAAACTTATTTGTATTTTTAAATACAACCTCCTATGAGTCATTCCTGCATCAGCATAGCTTAGTGGTCAGCCAGTGATCTGTTAGAAGTTTTACTCCAATATATCTTTAGCCAGTAAGGTCTTCCATCCTTTGCCAGTGGATCTGTGTGTAGGCTGTGGAACATGTCAAACTGTGTGCAGCTTACAAGTTCAAGTAGCTTTCACTTTACCTTGGGCCCTCATTAGTGAGAGCTGCCTGTGTCCAAGGCCTCACAGTCAGCCAGGAATGTATGCCAGGATAGATAGATAGGGCTCTTTCTTTTGAACTGTGGTTCTGGAGAAGATTCTTGAGAGCCCCTTGGACAGCAAGAAGATCAAACCAGTCAATCCTAAAAGAAATCACCATTGGAAGGACTGATGCTGAAGTTGAAGCTCCAATATTTGGCCACCTGATATGAAGAGCCAACTCAATAGAAAAGACCTTGATGCTGGGGAAGAGTGAGGGCAGGAGAAGGGGGTCACAGAGGATGAGATGGTTGGATAGCATCACTGACTCAATGGACATGAGTTTGAGCAAGCTCCGGGAGACAGTGAAGGACAGGGAAGCCTGGTGTGCCACACTCCGTGGGGTTGCAAAGAGTCGGACACAACTTAGCAACTGAACAACATCAAGGCTCTTTCTAGTCTCCCCTGAATATATTCTGCCTTGCTCTTGTTTGCAGGCTTCCCCACGACCAGGGGTATGTCTGGGTACACTATGGTTGTGTCATTCCGTGGACCTGTCACCCTGTTAAGTTTCTGGCTAGTCTGCCAATCTGTTGCTTGTCCCAACCAGAACCAAAATCTCAGGCTAGCAGCATTGATCTTTCCTATTCTTTTGCCACTAAGAGTGCTATTTCTAACAATGCCCAGAAGAATGGAGCTTTAATGCACTCCCTCCACCCCAGCTTGTCCTGCCTGGGAGACCTGCCATGCTGATGGAGCTTTAAGGAGATGGGCTAAGCCCTAGATTGAAATACTACAGACACACTGTTCTTACCTGAAGGTCAGTGATGTTTTCTTGAATAAATGCTTCTTGATTTGTTGTATGCCCTGGCTCAATTTCTAGAAAGTTTGTCTATTTTATTCCTTTTGGGAGAAAAGAGTTGCCCCTCACTCTGCCATCTGCCATTCCAGAAATAAATAAAGGATGGATGGATGGATGTTTTTATTGATATTCTTTATAAATTCCTCTAGAAATTTTAGCCTTAAAGTTTACTCTTCTCAGCTGAAAGGCCTTTATCCGCATCTATCAAAATTCTACTCATTCTGTGTTCTCACTGGAACTTTCACCGGACCTTCCCTGACGTTCCTACCTGAGCAATTTCTTCTACACTGTACATCCATTGCTCTTAATCTTCACTCTCTTTTGTTTTATTACATTCTGTCTTAACGTTTACTTGTGGGAATGCCTTTAAATCCCCAACTAGCTTGACAGAGACTTAAGGACAGAGTATGGTAATCATCTTTTAATCTACTTAACAACTTCTTTATCTGTCAAATAAATACCCAGTTCTCAGACCTCACTGCCCTCATCAAGCCAGGCTGCCCCAGTTTAGGGTCAATTTATCTTGATTTGGAGTTTTTCTAGCAATAAAAACATTGTCAAAACCATACACACTAAGAAAAGTCTAGGTATTAGAAAAGGGATTTGTCATATATTGTGTCCTTTTTATGCAAATATGGGAAAGACACTGTGCAGTTGGTGCAAAGAATGTCAGAAGGCCTAATGGGATAAGCAGAGACCTCTGATTAGTCAAGGGTCCAAGATTGTTATCTGTTATCTTCCTCTGAATGACTGTAAAATCTTATGCAATTTATTCAACTTCTCTGGCTCTCCATGTATTTTCTATAAAATGAGGCACCTGGACTAACAAATTTGCATGTGATTCATGACATAATTAATATGGTTATAATATTGCACAGACATTTATTGCACTTTCACCTTTTTCCAGAAGCTCTAATAAGCTTCAAGTATATAAAAATCAAAATAAAATCTCTATTCCCAAACAGGGATTGGCCCACTTAATATTATGACAAGTGGTCTAACAGAGGGAATGCATTCATATTATAGGGGAGAGTAGGAGGAGCATCTCAGTCAAGCTTAGGAGAGGTTTAGGAGGGGAGAAAATAAGAAAGATTCTTTAAAAACCTAACATTTGAATTTTTCAAGGAAGTAGAGTTTGAAGGTAAGGAGGAAAGGTGCCTATTTGATAAGGCAGAGTTACCTGAGAAAGGAGAGGATATGAGATCCAAAGCACAAATAGGAAGACTAGCCTTGAACTTGAGAAAGGACACCCATTTCACTGAGACCCATAAAACAATCCTCTCATGCAGACCCTTTTAGACCCTGAGACCACATTGTCCATGGTCTGGGCTAGGCAAGCAGGGGCACTCACCAAGATCCCAGGAGTGGCTATCCCTTCTGAAATTCTGGGTTTAGTCATCTACCAATACCAAAGAGCCCATGAGATACACAAAATGAATGTTATTTAGGAAAAGGTTTAAAGAAGTCCCCTGGAAATATCTTTTAAAAATACTCATTCAACCTTCAGATGACTCCAAAACAAATTAGCATGGGCACAGTATTTTGAAGCAATTCAGTAGTAAGAAGCCAGGAACATATGCCACCAATGAGTGATAATCTTAGTCATTCTAGGAAAAGAAATATGATCTTTAAAATGATTATATTTAAGATGCTGAGGCAAGTTGAACATGATACTTTTGAGCAACCAGTCCTTCCAAGCAGGGCTACATGACATGTTTGTACAGAAGGGGAGGGGACCCAAGAGGAGACACGGGCCCAGTCACTGGCTTTTATGATAACTGAGACAGAAGCCCCTGAAAGCCTAAGGGAGGTGCAGTGTGGTTTGCTCTGTGCTTGTAAAGGGCCACTCTGGCTTCTGTGTGGAGAGCAGATTGTTCAGGGCCAGTTAGAGGCTGCTGAAATAATCCAGGTGAGGAAAGGTGGTGATTTACATCAGTGGCAAGGACAGTGATTGGGTCTATGATTTGAAGATTAAAGCTCACATGATTTGTCCCTGGGTTAGATATGACTCTGAGAGAGAGAGAGAAGGCAAGTTTGACTCCAGAGTTCTTGACCTGAACAACCAGCAGAATAGAGTTACCATTTACTGTATGGAAATGATTAAGATTTAGGAGGGCTGAATTCGAAATTTGTTTTTGAACACACTAATTTTGCAATTCCTATGAGAGCAGAGCTGCAGAAATCTTGAGGCATGGGTTTAGAGAAGGGGTGGGAGGCAGGGACTCAGGAAGCCAGGACACAGAGAGCCCCTGGCAGGAGGCCACTGTCAGACACAGCCTCCACCATGGAACCATCACAGACCTATTCTTAGTAGCCACTTGCTTTGCAGCCTCGGGCAAGGTTTGAAGTTTGTGTTGGGTGAACAGTGGCGCATGAGTGCTAAGTTGCTTCAGTTGTGTCTGACTCTGGGTAACCCTACGGACTGTAGCCCACCAGGCTCCCCTGTCCATGGTATTCTCCAGGCAAGAATATTGGAGTGGGTTGCCGTGCCCTCCTCCAGGGAATCTTCCCGACCCAGGCACCGAACCCGCATCTCTTACATCTACCTGCGTTGGCAGGCAGGTTCTTTACCACTATTGCCACCAGGGAAGCCTGATGAACAGTGGAGATGTTCATCAGAGTCGCTCATTCTGACTGACAGGGACAAGGAGCTTTCCTCCCACTGAACTCACATAGTAAGGGATTCCCCCAAAACTTTCAAGTTCTGAGTGCTGGCAAGAAATAACAACAGAAAAGACAGATATTCTATAAAGTCAAACATCATGGGTTCAAATCCCAGGTCTGGTGCATATTCACTTGGTGACCACCAGTCACAAATCCAACATCTCTAGGTCTCAATCTTCTCATCTGAAAAATGGGATATTACATACCTCTCTCAGGGTGGTTGGGAGGATTAAATAGCTTGTCCCATGTGACACCACCAGGCTAGACCAGCTGAGGCTCAGACCAGCCTTGCTTCCTGAACAGCTGTTCTGGACAGGAGCCCAGATCAAGGAGCCAGGGCTTCACTCACAGACCCACCACTTGGCTTCAGCCTTGCTCAACAACTCAGACTAACACGGCTTTTATGGGCAGAGGGTGGTTGTTGTACATCCTGTAATGACTATAAATCCCTCTATAATTCAGGCTCTCGTCATTCAGCTTAGCAATAATGCCCTTGTATTCCAAGTCCTTCTAAAATGCCAGGTACCTTGCTAGGACATTGCAGATCTCATCTCATGGTGGTGATGGTTTAGTCTTTCAGTAGTGTCTGACTCTTGCGATCCCATGGACCGTAGCCCCCCAGCCTCCTCTGTCCATGGGATTTTCCAGACAAGAATATTGGAGTGAGTTGCCATTTCCTTCTCCAAATATTATCTCATATAATCTTCCAAACAACATGGAGTGTAGGGACTATGATCACTTCCACTTACAGATTAGGAAACGGAGCCTCAGACACACTAAGTAGCCTCCCCATAGTCATTTGAAATGAGCGAGTATGCTCCTAACCATCAGCTGCAGCACCTCTGATGAGATGGAGTCCGCCTACGGGCCCAGTGCTGGCTGCCTTAGCTTACAGCATGAAGCCAATCTTCCCTGAGGGCCCCCTGGAAAAGGTACGGGGATCCTGCGGTCTCCGTCAGAGCCAGGTGGGCCGCTTCTTCCACATCGTGGTCCTGGGGTGTTGCTTGGCCTGGATGAGTCTAGCAGGAGTGCTGGCTTCCCACCAGGATCTGCACCTAACAGATCTCAGAAGCCTGACCAGCCTCCAGCCTCGGGGTCTCTGCGGGGTGTTCCGAGTAGCCCTGAGGTTCCTGCTTGATCAGATTGTGGCTGATGGGAGCTGTGCTGTCCAGGGTGCAATCCCTGAAGAGCTCCGGAATGAAGAGAGGACTAGAGACTGCAGGAAGCTTCCCAGGCATGTAGAAGACACTCTATTGAAAAGAGCAGTGATACCGTGTGTGCCATTGCCTCTGGGCATTCCAGGCCCAGTACGCTTCAGACCAAATACTGGGAAGTGGGCCCTGTTTGTGGAGGACAGAGGGAAGCAGTTCACACCTGGCTCCAGCAGAGTTGGTGCATTTCATTTGACCTCTTTCATGAAATGTTTCTAAGAAATGCAAAATGAGACATTCTGAGAGTTGGGTATTTTTCCATTTGGCAAACATCTATGATTTATATGGCCCCTGTGACACCTTGCTCACTCTAGTCTTTTCCTTCTTCCTCCACCCACACTCCCTGTCAGCCCAGCTCAGGATGAGGGCTTAGATTGGCTGTTCACGCTTAGCTCACAAGGCCTTGCCCCCTTGGTGCAAGGGGAAACCATGGGAGACTACCAGAGAGAGGAGAATCCCTGCATTCACCCAGAGCTTGCATAATAAGCTCCTAGGCCAGCAAAGGTTCTTAAAAAGTAAGAGGAGGGAGGCAGAGTCCTCCTTGTCCTCTCCAGGAGCCAGGAGATGCCAGAAGGGACCTCAATCGACATGTTTCCCGGTTTCCCAGCAACATTAGCAGAGAAGAGGATTCAAAGGGCAAATTCAGCGCGCCTTCCCCCACACATTGAACTTCCCTTAGCTTTCTCTTTCTTGACTTAACCATCAATGTCCTCCTAAAAGAAGCTAGAATTTCTTTAATGTTTATTTTTATTTATTTGGCATTTTACACATGATAGTGTATATATGTCAAAGAGAAGTCAGAATTTTTTAAAAAATCTAGCTTGAAGGGATCCTAGATACTCCCCTTGGAGATAATTTGCAAATTAGGAAAAAAAAAAAAAAGTGGGAGAAAGAGGAGACTCTTCTAAAAATTCATTCATGCAACTTTTGTTTACTTACAAAGCACATTCAGTGATCATCAGTACCAAGCTGCTAGAGTGTTTACAAAGATTAGTTATATTTAGTATCTAGCCTCAAGGACTCTATTGTCATTTCAACTTTGTTCTAAGGATGCTTTGAATCAGGAAAATTGCCCCAGAAAGGGCTTCATTCCGTCTAGTCTTTTTGTTAGTAAAATTTAAATCTGAGGCTTTCTTGGGCAAAAGTGACTCAGCTAACAATTAGGATAAAGAATTTTAAATTAAAGTTTAGCCAATATGGTTTTAATTCAACTTAACAGCATTGAGTGAGCATCTGTTATATGGCAGGTACTGGGCTAGGCACCAGGGGTGTGGAAATGAATAAGATATAGTCCTTGTTCTAAAGGAGATCACAGTCTAAACATATCCAAACTACAAGGTGGATTATATGCCATAAAAAGGCATGACATGCGGTGGCAGAAGAATAAGAACCATAAGAATGGCTGGACATTCTGAAGAAGGTAGCCTGAGAGGGTTAAAACAGCCTTCCTCGATATTGTACCTTCTGCTGTTTCCTATCCTCTCTGTCTTTTCCCAGCCAAGTCTGTTCATTCATTGAATCACTCATCCAGACATTCACCAAATATTTATGTCCCAGGCACTGTTCTAGACTGGGAATGCAGCAATGAGTAGCACAGTTAAGGCCTAACCGTTTGCATACATTCCAGGAGGGAAGAGAGGGATGACAGATGCCAACAAATGAATGCATAAATATATCACCATGTCAGTGACAATGAGTGCTGTAAATTAAAAGAAGGTGGAGGAGACAAATAGTACAGATGGGGAAGGCGGGTGTATTCCATATCAGACATATCAGAAGGTTTTCTAAGGTGAGGACTTTTGAGCAAAGACCGGAATGAAGTGGGAGATGAACCTGCGCGCGCTGGGGGAAGAGTACCCCAGGCAGAGAGAACAGCAGAGATGGAAACATGTTCGATGGCCAGGTGGCAGGAGCGTCATGAATGAAGAGAAGAACAGTGAGGGGACAAGGAATTGGGAAGGAAGCAGAGGCCAGGTTAGTAGAGCTGACTTTGGAGTTTGGGTCGTGTCCTAAGGGGAATGGAAAGCCCCTGGTGGGTTTGGATGGGGACTCAGATGATCCAGTTTGTGTTTTTAAGAGATGATTATGGCTGTGGATTGAGAATAAACTTTAAAAGGTCAAGAAGTGAAGCAAGGAGGACTTGTGAAATATTTTCAATTTGAGAAACAAAAATAAGTTGACCTTTCTGATACAGGAAAATAGCAAGAGGAGCAAGGCTGGGGGCGGGGGACTTCAGGGGCTCGTGTCTGAATGTGGCATGTGTAAAATGTCGTTAGATTGCTGAGTGGAGATACTGAGCAGGCAGTTGGGATGCTTGCATCTGAACTTCAGGGAACAAAATAAATAAAAAAGAGATCTGTGTCTGGACACATTGTAGAGAAAGGAGAAAACATCAAAGATGGAGAGAAGACCTTGAAAGCGGCCAGAAAGAGATGACAGATCTCTTTAAAAGGACAGTCAGAATAATGCTAGCATGGAAGGATTTAATGTGAGAGTCATTCATCAGACTCCTCAACAGAACAATAGGAGCCAGAAAATGGACCATAGAGGACTGAGTGAAAATAGCTGTCAACTTAGACTTGTACACTTTGCAAAAGTATTGCTCAAGAATAGGGCAAAGTATTTATAGGAAACAAACAAAATTGAGAACATTTACCACCAAGAGAACTATTTAAAAAAAATAAATTTCAGGAGCTTCTCTGGTGGCTCAGTGGTAAAGAATCCACCTGCCAATGCAGGAGACACAGGTTTGATCCCTGATCTGGGAAGATCCCAAATGCCGCAGAGCAACTAGGCCTGGGCACCACAAATACTGAGCCCATGCTCCCTAGAACCTGTGCTTTGCAACAGGAGAAGCCACGGCAATGAGAAGCTCATGCACCACAGCTATGAAGTAGTCCCCACTCACCGCAACTAGACAAAAGCCCACACGCAATACCGAAGACCCAGCACAGCTAAGAATAAAGATAAACAAACATTAAAAAAAAGCTTTAAGGAGGAAAATGGGAAGCAAATAAATGGTAATACTATCAAGAAACTCAAAAATGTCTTTGCTGAGTTAAAAAATATTCAAATAGCACTATGTGTGTTCAGAGAGGGAGGAAGGGACCTGAATTCTAGGAGAGGAAGGAAGATGTCAGTTCAGTCACTCAGTCATGTCTGACTCTTTGCGACCCCATGAACTGCATGCCAGGCTTCCCTGTCCTCCACTATCTCTCAGAGTTTGCTCAAACTCATGTCCATTCAGTTGGTGATGCCATCCAACCATCTCATCCTCTGTCACCCCATTCTCCTCCTGCCTGCAATCTTTCCCAGCATCAGGGTCTTTTCGAATGAGTCAATTCTTTGCATGAGGTGGCCAAAGTATTGGAGCTTCAGCTTCAGCATCTGTCCTTCCAATGAATATTCAGGACTGGTTTCCTTTAGGATTGACTGGTTTGACTTCCTTGCAGTCCAAGGGACTCTCAAGAGTCTTCTCTAACACCGCAGTTCAAAAACATCAGTTCTTCAGCACTCAGCTTTCTTTATAATTCAACTCTCACATCCACACATGACTGTGACTACACATAGCTTTGACTAGATGGACCTTTGTTGGCAAAGTAATGTCTCTGCTTTTTAGTAGGCTGTCTAGGTTTGTCATAGCTTTTCTTCCAAGGAAAAAGTGTTTTTTCATTTCATGGCTGCAGTCATCATCTACAGTGATTCTGGAACCCAAGAAAATGAAGTCTGCCAATGTTTCCATTGTTTCCCCATCTATTTGCCATCAAGTGATGGGACCAGATACCATGATCTTAGTTTCTTGAATGCTGAGTTTTAAGCCAGCTTTTTCACTCTCCTCTTTCACTTCATCAAGAGGCTCTTTAGTTTCTCTTCTCTTTCTGCCATAAGGGTGGTATCATCTGTATATCTGAGGTTATTGATATTTCTCTTGGCAATCTTAATTCCAGCTTGTGCTTCATCCATCTCGGCATTTTGCATGGTGTATTTTGCATATAAGTTAAATAAGCAGGGTGACAGTACACAGCCTTGATGTGCTCCTTTCCCAGTTTGGAACCAATGTGTTGTTCCATGTCCTGTTCTAACTGTTGCTTCTTGAGCTGCATACAGGTTGCTCAGGAGGCAGGTCAAGTGGTCTGGTATTCCTATCTCTTTCAGAATTTTCCACAGTTTGTTGTGATCCACACAAGTCAAAGGCTTTGGCATAGTCAATGAAGCAGAAGTAGATGTTTTTCTGTAATTCTCTTGCTTTATCTATGATCCAGTAGCTTTGACCTCTTGTTCCTCTGCCTTTTCTAAGTCCAGCTTGAACATCTGGAAGTTCATGGTTCACCTATTGTTGAAGCCTCTCTTGGAGAATTTTGAGCATTACTTTGCTAGCGTGTGAGATGAGTGCAATTGTGCAGTAGTTTGAACATTCTTTGCCATTGCCTTTCTCTGGGACTGGAATGAAAACTGAACTTTTCCAGTCTTGTGGCCACTGCTGAATTTTCCAAATTTGCCAGCATATTGAGTGCAGCACTTTCACAGCATCATCTTTTAGGATTTGAAATAGCTCCACTGGAATTCCATCACTTCCACTAGCTTTGTTCGTAGTGATGCTTCCTAAAGCCCACTTGACTTCACACTCCAGGATGTCTGGCTCTAGGTGAGTGATCACACCATTGTGGTTATTAGGGTCATTAAAATGTATGATAAACTTTGAAGGTAACCACTGAAAGAACAAAAACAGCATGTGAATATTTCAAATGTGTAAAGAAAGGGAAAAAAATATAGAAAGTAACTTGATGAATTGTTTTTAAAAAGGAAAAATGGAGAAAGACAGAAATTGTTGCACTTAAAAAAACAAACAAACAAACACAGTGATATGCTGTTAATGACAAGCAAGAGTGAATGGATAAGGACAGGGAAAAGTTAAGTGCCCCGATGAAAGGGTTTGACATAAAGAGAGTGTGACTCATCTGACTTGTGCTTTAGGAAGATGAAGTGGCCTGCACCGTGGAGTGTGGACTAAGGGATGAGATGGAAGGCAGGAATAACCGTTAGGAAGCTTCACCATCGTCTAGGCTAGGAAGGTCTGAGCTGAGGCTGTGGCAGTGACCGCAGGGACAGGCAGGGTGGAAATGTAAAAGACACTGTCAGTTATCCCAGTGGTGGTTGCTCAGTGCGACCCCATGGACTGGAGCCCACCAGGCTCCTCTGTCCATAGGATTTCCCAGACAAGAATACTGGAGTGGGTTGCCATTTCCTTCTTCCCGACTCAGGAATCCAACCCAGTCTCCTGCACTGCAGGCAGATTCTTTACCTTCTGAGCCACCAGTGGTTATCCTAAGATAAAGTCAAAATAACAACCTCAAGCCTGTGATCTCAAGCAGGGACATGTAAGCCATTGTATCAAAACCAGGTGTGAATTCTGAGCTCCATGTGACGGCCTCTGGAACTGCGAGAAGCTTTTTTCACTTACAATTGACATCATTAGTACTCTAAGCGGTCCAGGCCTTCTAAGCCTGCTGTCAAGGGAGGTGGTTGTCAAATTGTCAAGTTGAAACCCTGTCTCTGGGATTGTCATTTGTGGCTCTGCTCTCTCAGTAACTAGAAAAACAGAGAGAGAGAAACACACACACACACACACACACACAGTATCTTAAAACTACCAACTCTAATGTTACTGCAATAAATTTTTCTCCCGCATGAACAAAGCTTGGATTATTTCAAAACTGTGCTGTCACAAGCCCTTCACCCTTCACCATGGGAGGCAATATTATTTTACTAGGCTGGATGGGTTACTATTTTGCACATTTCTTTTTACTGATGAGGAGACACCAGTCTAGAAATTGATGTGGCTGGCCTCAACAGTAAGTGGTAAATCTGAGAATGGAAACCAGGTTGTCTGGTGTGGGGGCCAGCTTCTCTTTCTGTTGTCAGGTGTGAGCTTGTTTTGGTGACAGGAGGGAGCCGTGAAAGAGAAACTGGCCAACTCCAGCTTTATTTCCATCCACATCCACCCACTAGTCTTTCTTCTTTGGTTTGCTTTTTTCCAACAAAATAAGGAAAAATTTTAGATAAATATAAAACCTTTCATTTGGGCTTTAACAGATTTCTCAATTCAAGAGGCGGAAGGCAGCTCCTAAGGCGTGGGAAGGACAACATCTAAATAATAGTGGTTCCTGTGAAAGAAAATAGAGGAGGAAGTCATCAAAGAGATAAAGGCGATTGCCTCAAACTAAAAAGCATGCGTCAATACATTGGGAGGGCTCTGAGTGCCCATCACAAGAGATGAAAACAGACCACGTATGTGAAACTGACATTTCTGAACAGTGTGAACAAAGAAGAAAATCTGAAGAGCTTCTGAAGAGGGTCAAGTGTATAAAAGTCAGATACAAAGTTCAGGAACAAAATAGATTTGATTTCTGAACAGTAACCCCGGAAACAAGAACATCTAGAGCATTACTCTCAGTATCTGGTGGGAAAATTATTTCCAACCCAGGATTTTATATTTGCTCAAACTATCAGGGAAGAGGCTAAAATAAAGACATTTTTCAGACAAGCCAGCTCTTAAAATTTTACCACCTAAGAAGAGATGCTGAAGAATGGCCAAGCTAAATTGGCTGTTGGCTGAAGCCATAAATCACCATTTGTTGAATGAACTTTTGAGACACATGACTAAACCAGCAATTTTATTTTTAGAGTTTACTTAATAATTTTTTTTTTTTTTGGCCACGCCACGCAGCATGTGGGATCTTAGCTTCCTGACCAGATATCAAACCCATGCCCCCTGCATTGGAAATGTGGAGTCTTAACCACTGGACTGCCAGGGAAGTCCCGGTAATATAATTTTATTATTA
>NW_011495072.1:2948215-2953201 GCF_000754665.1 Bison bison bison | reverse complement strand
GTCTCTTTCCCTTCTGGTTTCCTCAGTGTGTATGCCCAGCAGTGGGATTGCTGGATCATAAGGCAGTTCTATTTCCAGTTTCTTAAGGAATCTCCACACTGTTCTCCATAGTGGCTGTACTAGTTTGCATTCCCACCAACAGTGTAAGAGGGTTCCCTTTTCTCCACACCCTCTCCAGCATTTATTATTTGTAGACTTTTGGATCGCAGCCATTCTGACTGGTGTGAAATGGTACCTCATAGTGGTTTTGATTTGCATTTCTCTGATAATGAGTGATGTTGAGCATCTTTTCATGTGTTTGTTAGCCATCTGTATGTCTTCTTATAATGCAGAAATGAAATTTGTCAGCCCATCAAGATGCTCGATTACTCCTATGATCATTATATATGTCATGTAAACAGATGCTGAGTTTCAACTAAGGTAGGGTGGAACAGCAGCTATTTTTAGTTTCCTTGCCAGCATCATGGTGCCTTTGATGGTAATGATGCTCCTGACATATTAATCTTTCCTTGTCTCTGTTGAAACTAAGATAATGCTTATTTTAAGACCTACTTGAAGATTTAGTTGCTGATGAAGATGCCATCTGATTGAAGCAAACTGAAGTTTTGTATTGTAGCTATATTTTCATAAGAAAACTTCAGATTTTTGTTCTCACTTAGATTTGTATTTCTTTAAACCGAGGATAAACAAGTATGGAAATGAAGTAACATAACTGGGTTTCAGAATAATAAAATCTTCTATAAATTTTCATCTGGGAAATTCCCTGGTAGTACAATGGTTAGAGCTTGACACTCTCATTACTAGAGGCCTGGATTCAATCCATGGTCACAGAACTAAGATCCCACAATGCAGCCAAAAATTTTAAAAATAATAAAATAAAAATAAACATGATGCTTTGAAGTTGTTAAAATTTTTTTTTCATCTGGATCTAAGATTTTATTGCATGCCTACAAATTTTGGCATCTTCCCTGGAAAAAGATGAAAGAATTTCAACAGGTACAGTTTAAGAAAAGGTTGCCCTCTAGAGGTTCATTATTTTGGTTATTTTTTCCAGCAGATCCCAACAAATGAATTATTTCTTTGCATCTAACCTTCAAGTGTTAATGGCTTCCCTGGTGGCTCAGACAGTAAAGAATCTGCCCACAGTGCAGGAAGACCTGGATTCAATCCTTGGGTTGGGAAAATCCCCTGTAAAAGGAAATGGCAATCCACCCCAGTATTCTTGCCTGGAAAATTCCATGGACAGAGGAGCATGGTGGGCTATGGTCCATGGGGTCACAGAGAGTAGGACATGACTGAATGACTAAAACTTTCACTTTTGGGTTGTTAACAAATCCCACTAACTTAGTATTATTATTACCTGACATATAATATTAAGTCACTTTAAAAAGTCAAGTCATTTTTAATATGTAATAACTCTAATTCCATCTTGGTTGACCATCTCATATCCGTAAATGACAGATCAATTTCAAAGTCAGATAGTTTCTCTTTTACAAAGGAAAATGATGAAAATGGCCCACTATCTTTTTGCTTCCGCCTGGAATTCTGTTAAGACATACTGCTAACAACTCTAAATACACAACTTAAGGATGTGAACAAAATTTTTTGCTTGTAATTTCTTCTCTATGGTTTCCCTACTGTCATTCTATAGATTGATTTTCTATTCAGTGACTGTCTTCTATCAGTTTCACCATTCTCTTGGTGAGGCTTCCTTTTCCCACCCCCACTCCTTGGCAAACATTCATCATTAATCCACTGTGGTGACCATTTCTGAAGAAAAAAAAAAAAATCTTCTACTTGGTTCTGCTTGTCTAAATGACTGAAGAACAGGCTACAGAAGGAGCACACTGAATTGCATCATTAAATAGTAGTGGTGGGGTGTTTTATTTCATATCAACTCTTCCACCAAGAAAAAGTATAAATAAATAAGAGCAAGACAAAATACAAACATGCATCCTTTTGACAGCATCACAGAGTTAGATTGAAGGTAACTGGGACTTGAGTTGCGAGATCCCTGAGAGAAAAAAGATGCGTAGAGATGAACCCAGCGTTCTGCAGTGCTTTTTCTTTGAAACATTTGCCCGTTTGCCAGTTAGGAGCAACATAGCTGAGAAGCTAGGGAGATAAACAGAGTTTTCTGTAGTCTAAAAAGTCTAAGGGAAAAAAGTAAGTCCTGGGATCACCAAGAATAGGCCGTAATAAACACCCTCGGTTTCCATTAGGACCCCCAAGAGCCTGACTCTGGGACAAGAGTAAACCAGAAGTAGATGGTGCTCACAAATAACTGAAACCCAAGTACAGCCCTCTCCCACTGGATTAATATAATCTGTCCATCCTCTAACTCTATCAGAAAGCAAAAGTATTAACAACTCCCCTCCAGAGAAATATAACATCATCCAGAGCCTCAAATTCTCTCTACAATTTTTTATGCATACCAATTATCATTCAATACCAGGCTAGGTAGGTTATAGAACTACATAACTAAAATCCAAGAGGAAAAAACCCCTTAAAAACAGTCTCACAGATGACCCAGATATTGGAGTTTATCAGACATGATTTTTTAAAATAATTGATTAATGTTTTTAAGAAAAAGTGACAAGATGGAGAATTTCACCAGCGAATTGGAACCCATGGAAAGAGTCAAATGGAAATTACAAAATGGAAAAAATAAAGTAATTGAAACCAAGCATTACACAGATTAACTTCAGCTTAAGATAGAAGATAAGAGAATTCATGATTAGGAAGATAGGCTAATAGAAAATATATATACTGAAATGCAGAGAGTAGGAAAAAAAAGATTGAAATATAGGGACAAACATGAGACATATGTGAAACACTGGAAGGTCTAATATAAATGCAACTAGAGTCGCAGAAGAGGAGAAAAAAGAGAATGGAACAGAAGCAATATTTTAAGAGTTACTGGCCAAATTTTTCTAAAATTCAGACAATAGATTTAAAAGTTCTATGAAATCAAAATAGCAGAGATATAAAGAAAGTCACATCTTGACACATCAGAATGAAAATGACCAAAATCAATGACAAAAGCAGTCAGAGGAGGAAAAAAAAAAAGACATCTTCAAAGGAGCAACAAAAATACTGATAGCTGACTTTTCTTTTCAACAGAGACCATGGAGGATAGGAGATGCTGGCATGATATTTGTCAAGTGCTCAAGAGAAAACAACTGGAAACTTAAAATACCCTTCAAAAATGAAGATGAAATAAAGACATTTTATGGGGGACAAAGCTTGGGAGAATTTGATGCTACACTAAAACAAATACTTCCTTAGGAAAAAAGAAAAAAAAAAACCTCATATGGAAACCTGGGAATGCAGGAGGAATGGAGAGTAATGATCAGTCTATATCAATGAAGCTAAATCTAAATGAATATTGACTGTATTAAACAATAATAGCAATAATTTATGGCTGGGTCAAAGATATATGTATATGTGTTTAAAATACATAATTAAAGGCACAGAAAGCAAGAGGCGGTAAAAGGAATTAAAATGTTACCTGATGAAAAGGAAAAACACTACAACTCACACCGTGCTTGATCACCAAATGTGTGGATTTTCTTTGACACCAACCAATTCTCCAGTGCCAGCTGGGCATCCTGCAATTTGTTTCTGTTCTGAATCTATCTACATGGAGTTAGCATCATACCCCACAGGTTAAGGCCTCAGCCCCACAAGACTGCCCCCATTGCATACGCCAATCACAACTGTGGGTCCCCCTGGTTACCCACATTTCTATCTGTCTTGGCCACAAATGGGGAGTTCTCATGACCCCCTTCTCAGGTTCAGTAATTTGCTATAGGAGCTCACAGCACTCAGGAGAACAGTTATGTAGTCTCAGTTTATTACATAATAAAGGATATGATAAAGGAGGCATATGAACAGCCTGATGAAGAAATACGTGAAGAAATCCAGAGGGCCCTGACAGCAGGACCTTCTGTCTGTGGAGTTGGGCTGTGTCACCCTCCCAGCACATAAGCAGTCTTCATCAGCCTGGAAACCCTCTGAACCACATTGTTCAGAGATTTCTATAGATGCTTCATCATGTAGGCATGTGAAAGTGAAACTTGCTTAGTCGTGTCTGACTCTTTGCGACCCTGTGGACTATATAGCATAATTGATTACAAAATCAGTTTCCAGTCCCTTTTTCCTCCCTAAAAGATAGAGTTGGGGCTGAAAGTTCCAACCTTCTAATCATTGGTTGGTCTTTCTGATGACCAGCCCGTATCCTGAAGCTATTCAGTAACCCACCAAAAATCCCCTCATTGGAACAAAAGATGATGCTATTGCAGGAAATTCCAAGAGGTTTAGGAACTCTCTGTCAGGAACCAGAGTCAAAGACCAAGTAATAGGTGGGACAAAGATGTACCTAGCACCTTCATTACTTAGGAAATTACAAAGAGTTTTAGGAGCACTAACCAGCAACTGAGGATGAAGATCAAACTATATCTCTCATTATATCACAATATTATGCCATATCTGGGAAGTAGTAAAAATATTAATATAGGTAGACCTTCATAAGTCAAAGACACCTGTTGTAAATTCAAGATCAGATCAGATCAGATCAGATCAGTCGTTCAGTAGTGTCCGACTCTTTGCAACCCCATGAACTGCAGCACGCCAGGCCTCCCTGTCCATCACCAACTCCCAGAGTTCACTCAGACTCACACCCATCGAGTCAGTGATGCCATCCAGCCATCTCATCCTCTGTCGTCCCCTTCTCCTCCTGCCCCCAATCCCTCCCAGCATCAGAGTCTTTTCCAATGAGTCAACTCTTCGCATGAGGTGGCCAAAGTAGTGGAGTTTCAGCTTTAGCATCATTCCTTCCAAAGAAATCCCAGGGCTGATCTCCTTCAGAATGGACTGGTTGGATCTCCTTGCAGTCCAAGGAACTCTCAAGAGTCTTCCCCAACACCACAGTTCAAAAGCATCAATTCTTCAGCACTCAGCTTTCTTCACAGTTCAACTCTCGCA
>NW_011495072.1:2918435-2948115 GCF_000754665.1 Bison bison bison | reverse complement strand
TTCAACTCTCGCATCCATACATGACCACAGGAAAAACCATAGCCTTGACTAGACGAACCTTTGTTGGCAAAGTAATGTCTCTGCTTTTGAATATGCTCTCTAGGTTGGTCATAACTTTCCTTCCAAGGAGTAAGCATCTTTTAATTTCATGGCTGCAGTCACCATCTGTAGTGATTTTGGAGCCCAGAAAAATAAAGTCTGACACTGTTTCCACTGTTTCCCCATCTATTTCCCATGAAGTGATGGGACCGGATGCCATGATCTTCGTTTTCTGAATGTTGAGCTTTAAGCCAGTTTTTTCACTCTCCTCTTTCACTTTCATCAAGAGGCTCTAGCTCTTCTTCACTTTCTTCCATAAGGATGATGTCATCTGCATATCTGAGGTTATTGATATTTCTCCCGGCAATCTTGATTCCAGCTTGTGCTTCATCTAGCCCAGCGTTTCTCATGATGTACTCTGTATATAAGTTAAATAAGCAGGGTGACAATATACAGCCTTGACGTACTCCTTTTCCTATTAGGAACCAGTCTGTTGTTCCATGTCCAGTTCTAACTGTTGCTTCCTGACCTGCATACAAATTTCTCAAGAGGCAGATCAGGTGGTCTGGTATTCCACGTCTTTCAGAATTTTCCACAGTTTATTGTGATCCACAGAGTCAAAGGCTTTGGCATAGTCAATAAAGCAGAAATAGATGCTTTTCTGGAACTCTCTTGCTTTTTCGATGATCCATCAGATGTTGGCAATTTGATCTCTGGTTCCTCTGCCTTTTCTAAAACCAGCTTGAACATCAGGAAGTTCACGGTTCACGTATTGCTGAAGCCTGGCTTGGAGAATTTTGAGCATTACTTTACTAGTGTGTGAGATGAGTGCAATTGTGCGGTAGTTTGAGCATTCTTTGGCATTGCCTTTCTTTGGGATTGGAATGAAAACTGACCTTTTCCAGTCCTGTGGCCACTGCTGAGTTTTCCAAATTTGCTGTCATATTGAGTGCAGCACTTTCACAGCATCATCTTTCAGGATTTGGAATAGCTCAACTGGAATTCCATCACCTCCACTACCTTTGTTCGTAATGATGCTTTCTAAGGCCCACGTGACTTCACATTTCAGGATGTCTGGCTCTAGGTCAGTGATCACACCATCGTGATTATCTGGGTCGTGAAGATCTTTTTTGTACAGTTCTTCTGTGTATTCTTGCCACCTCTTCTTAATATCTTCTGCTTTTGTTAGGTCCATACCATTTCTGTCCTTTATCAAGCCCATCTTTGCATGAAATGTTCCTTTGGTATCTCTGATTTTCTTGAAGAGATCTCTAGTCTTTCCCATTCTGTTGTTTTCCTCTATTTCTTTGCATTGATCACTGAAGAAGGCTTTCTTATCTCTTCTTGCTAGTCTTCGGAACTCTGCATTCAGATGCTTATATCTTTCCTTTTCTCCTTTGCTTTTCACTTCTCTTCTTTTCACAGCTATTTGTAAGGCCTCCCCAGACAGCCATTTTGCTTTTTTGCATTTCTTTTCTACGGGAATGGTCTTGATCCCTGTTTCCTGTACAATGTCACAAACCTCATTCCATAGTTCATCAGGCACTCTGTCTATCAGATCTAGGCCCGTAAATCTATTTCTCACTTCCACTGTACAATCATAAGGGATTTGAATCATTAAAAGAAAAATAAAAGCTAATGGAATGGAAGGAAGAAATAATTAATAAAAATTTATGAGAGAAAAAGCTGCATAATAAGGTAAGACAAATAAAGCACAAATGATGGCATTTAAATCCAAATGCCTCAACATTAAATATAAACAAACTAAATACTGCAATTAAAAGCAGCTATCAGCAGCAGGATTAAAAAATGAAACAAAAACCAAAAAAAAAAAAAAAAAAGCTAAGTTATATGAGGCTGTCAAGGAATTCAGTTGAAACACAAGGATAAGAAATATTATAAACAATAAAATAGATAAAGGTACACCATGAAAATACGAATCAAAAGAAAGTTGGTGTTATTACATAATATCAGAAGCATTACTAATATTGTCCTTTTTTAAATAACATATATTAGGAGTAGATTTTCTAGTATCATAATATGCTTTTTTTTTTTGATCTGGAATTCATAGCTTGACCAAGTCTCAAAAGTGCATCATCTTTAATTGCTGAAAATTAATGGCAGTTTACTCAGTTCCTATTTATTTATTTATTGTTGGCTATGCTGGGTCTTCTTTGTTGCATGTGGGCTTTCTCTAGTTGCGGTACCTGGGCTTCTCACTGCAGTGGCTTCTCTTGTTACTGTACACAAAATTACTCTTTAATTATGATGGCATTTCAGTTTTGGAATATATTTATATTCAAGTAATTTGTAGAATTAAAACAGAAGGAGGTTCTCTTTCCAAAATACATCTTAAGGGATTGCTTATATCTAAAGATTAATATTTCTGCTTTATTGACTATGCTAAAGCCTTTGACTGTGTGGATCACAATAAACTGTGGAAAATCCTGAAAGAGATGGGAATACCAGACCACCTGACCTGCCTCTTGAGAAACCTGTATGTAGGTCAGGAAGCAACATTTAGAACTGGACATGGAACAACAGAAAAGGAGTACGTCAAGGCTGTATATTGTCACCCTGCTTATTTAACTTATATGCAGAGTACATCATGAGAAATGCTGGGCTGCAAGAAGCACAAGCTGGGATCAAGATTGCCGGGAGAAATATCAATAACTTCAGATATGCAGATAACACCACCCTTATGGCAGAAAGTGAAGAACTAAAAAGCCTCTTGATGAAAGTGAAAGAGGAGAGTGAAAAAGTTGGCTTAAAGCTCAACATTCAGAAAACGAAGATCATGGCATCTGGTCTCATCACTTCATGGCAAATAGATGGGGAAGCAGTGGAAACAGTAGCTGACTTTATTTTGGGGGGCTCCAAAATCACTGCTGATGGTGATTGAAGCCATGAAATTAAAAGACACTTACTCCTTGGAAGGAAAGTTATGAGCAACCTAGACAGCATATTAAAAAGCAGAGACATTACTTTGCCAACAAAGGTCTATCTAGTCAAGGCTATGGTTTTTCCAGTGGTCATGTATGGATGTGAGAGTTGGATTATAAAGAAAGCCGAGCACCGAAGAATTGATGCTTTTGAACTGTGGTGTTGGAGAAGACTCTTGAGAGTCCCTTGGACTGCAAGGAGATCCAACCAGTCCATTTTAAAGGAGATCAGTCCTCGGTGTTCACTGGTAGGACTGATGTTGAAGCTGAAACTCCAATACTTTGGCCACCTGACGTGAAGGGCTGACTCATTGGAAAAGACCCTGATGCTGGGAGGGATTGGGGGCAGGAGGAGAAGGGGACAACAGAGGATGAGATGGTTGGATGGCATCACCAACTCGATGGACATGGGTTCGGGTGAGCTCCGGGAGTTGGTGATGGACAGGGAGGCCTGGCATGCTGTGGTTCATGGGATTGCAAAGAGTTGGACATGACTGAGCAACTGAAATGAACTGAACTGAACTGAAGATTAATAATTTAATTTTAGCAGTAACTTAGGGACTTTCCTGGCAGTCCAGTGGTGAGGACTCTGTGCTTCCACTCAAGGGGCCTGGGTTCACTCTCTGGTTGGGGAAAAATTAATAAGATCACATGCTTTGTGACTCAGGAAAAAAACCCAGTAATTTGGATGCCATGACATATTCATATCGCTGACATTTTTGCACTAATTATATATCATAGTTACTCTCAAAGTCACATGATTATTGATATCAGAAACTCATGAATACAAGGAATTATGCTGAAGTATGCATTTGGCTCTTTGGTCTTTTTGAGGCTGAGGCTTCATAGCAAGGCCAAAATCGAACTAGTATGCACCTTATGCATACTATACCCCATTTCTTAGGAGATTGTCTACCAAAACAAAGGTGTAAACCAAGAAAGAAGAAAAAATGAGATTCGGGAAACAGGAATTCCAACTTAAGAGAGGGAGGAAGAAATTCACCAAATGATGGTAAAAGGAGATTTTAGGACAGTAGTTGTACAACAGGTACAGCTAGCAACCAGTCCCAAATAGAGCAGGTCAAAAGCATCCAGAGACAGAGCTCTAGGAAGTCAAAATTTACAGAAAACCTGATGGTTTGAATGATCAAGGGAGTTCTAAGTGGATAGATAAGAGCTGGGGTTGCATTAGTAATAAGTATATGGAAAACTATCAGACTCAAACTCTGTGAGCCTTTTCTGGCTATTCCTGTAGCTGAGCCAACTAGACACTCCCCAGAGTTTGTCTCCTCCCATCACTTCCGGTGTTGGAGGAAACACCACACCACAGGGCGTGGGATCTAGTATCCCCAGGTGGGCAGCCCACTAAGGAACTAGAGAGTGCAATTGGGAAGTACGAGGGAATAAATGAACATGGCATGAATTTTACCAAATGGAAAACCAGAGGGGAGGAGGAGACAGGCAGATAAATTCTCCCTTATTTTAAATAGAGGACACTGGGCATGGCTCAGCTAGAGAAATGGCAAGTGTGGGTGAGCGTATCTGCTGAGCAGCCCACTCTGTCCCTTAGTGGCGCTCGTGTTGCCGAGCCTGATAACACAGCACTTTGTATTGCCCCCGCTCTCCTTGTCTCCCTTCCTTCTCCCTCATCCTCACACACCTGGATTTGCATCTCCCAAAGGAGGTCTGTACACTTAAATCCCTACTTCCAACTCTACTTTTTGGAAGATCTAGGCTATGGCACCCCACTCCAGTACTCTTGCCTGGAAACTCCCATGGACAGAGGAGCCTGGTGGGCTGCAGTCCATGGGGTCTCGAAGAGTCGGACACGGGACACGACTGAGCGACTTCACTTTCACTTTTCACTTTCATGCACTGGAGAAGGAAATGGCAACCCACTCCAGTGTTCTTGCCTAGAGAATCCCAGGGACAGGGGAGCCTGGTGGGCTGCCGTCTGTGGGGTCGCACAGAGTCGGACACGACTGAAGTGACTTGGCAGCTTAGCAGGCTAAGATTAAAACTGAACAAATGATGAAATGAGAAACTTCAACAAAAAATAAAAGTAGTGCAAGAAAGGAAAAATAATACTAGTATATAGTACATGGCTCAAGCACTAATAGCATAGCATTATAGTAATAGCATTATGAGTGCTAAATAGTCAACAAAACCCAAGATGTAGCCGCCCCGGAAGGATGGGAGGGGAAGAGATGGTATGTGTGGTAGTAGTAGCAGCAGTTTAGTTGCTAAGTCCTGTCCAACTCTTGCGACCCCATGGACTGTAGCCCACCAGGCTTCTCTGTCCATGGGATTTTCCAGGCAAGAATACTGGAGTGGGTTGCCATTTCCTTCTCCATGTGAGGTAGTGATGGTTAAAGAGACCTAAATTCTCATCTTCCAACATGAAAAGTCAGTTAGAATGAAAAATATGAAAAACTGAAAGGAAAAAAAAAAAAAACTAAAGGAAGCAACAAACAGAATTGAGAAAATGATAACTCTCTTGGGAAAAGGAAATGGGGAATTGAAGACAATTCTTTTAAAAATATTTTATTTATTTATTTATTTGAATTGGAGCGTAATTACAGTACGGTGATGGTTTTTGCCATACACCAACATGAATCGGCCATAGGCATACGTGTCCCCTTCCTCCTCCGTACCAATTCTGGTTTTTATCTTACTGAGTTACTTGACTCTTCAACCACATACCTTTATAATTTGAATTTTAAAAGATACATTTTTAAATACATTCCAAAGGCAAGGGTATGGTTTTGTTATTGTTCTTCACAAAATAGAGTAACTGTATGTCTAGCTTTCAAAGAAGCTTCCTGTTTGCTGAAGTAGTTGTATCATTTTTTAATTCCCTCTAGCACATGAGATTTTTCCCCTTGTCTCCGCAAAGGCATGGCCCTCTTATTGAAACCTCGTGGCAAATGGCAGTGGGTTGGGAGAGTCTGTGGGGTGCTGCGTCCATCGGCGACGACGCTATGAGCCCCAGGCTGGTGCCATGTGAGTCAGACCTAATCTGTACCCCTCCTTCCAAGGCTACTCTTAGCATCAGACTCCAGGCTTCCATCTGTCCAAGTGGATGTCTGTGCCCTGTAGGTAGCTTGCCAACTGCTTGGCAACTACTTGGCAAACTGCTTGCCAACTCTGGCAGCCAAGCCAATTCAGAAGCTAAACCAAGGCAGGGGACAGTAACTTGGGAGCAGTCTCTGTAGTAATAGCCTCTCATGTGCCAGCTAAGAAGCCTCATGGTTTCTGAGGAGGGTGTTGCCAGGCTGATGCCCAGGACAGTGTGTGAGGGGGAGAATTGTGTTAGATTGCAAGCCAGCAACTGTGGAACAGGAGCATGAATACTTGTGATGCGCCTACTATATGCCCAATGCTCTCTGGGTGTCGTATGTGCACTGTCTCGGAGCCCCCTTAACTCTTCAGGGTTAGGCTTGCTATTCCATCTTGTAGGAGAGGATCTGAGGTTCAGAGCGGTTAAGTAATCGGCCAAAAGGCACACAGCACTCAGTGGAGAATCAGGATCCACCTACCTTCAGAGTCCCATGTTTCACCACGAACATTCCACTAGCCCCTCATCAGAAACAGGCCGGAGGTGGGCAGCTTCTGGAGGCTGAGAACTACCAGTTGGTGTGGAGGTTCCCCAGGAAAAGTTTCCCAGAATCTGTTTGCTCTCAGATCACTGCCACGAGACTGGATTAGAGGATAACGTGGCCCCACAGCAACATGTGGAGAGCTCCGGCAGATGGCTTTCACCATCGCCAGCATCACCAGCATCGTCATTATGCTTGTTATGCTGCTGAAAAGCTCGCACAGCCCTTCTTGGATTTTTAGCCTACAACACCACGGGCAGGAGGAGGTATTATTGTACCCATTTTTCAGATGAACCAATGACACCCAGAAGTCCTTTCCCCTGGAACCCTCCTTTCTGGGAGCTACCTTTGGCCCACAGGGCTCTCAGGGTAGCCCCTCTGAGGGATGGGGTAGGAAGCTCCCCATCCAGGGCAGTGAAGAGCCCTACTAAATATTTGTGGGTGAGTCCTCATCCAGGTGAGGGAGGAAGAAGCCAGGCTGATAGATTACTGAGCATTTGAATTCAGCCTCAGAACAGCAAATATTGATTTAAGAAGCTGCCCAAAGGAGCTGACATTTTTATAGTCAACAAATAAAGCCGAGCCCCTCCCAGCCCCCCTTCGTCAAAGGCCCTTTCTCCCCGCCGCTGCCAGGGTCCATTTCTGTCATCAGCACCTGCGAGGAGGAGGAAGAGCCAGTGGGAAAGGCGCACGGGGGCCCTGGCTGACGTCACCACTTCACCTTTAGAGAGAACCCCAGGTCCCAGGCCTTAAGGGTGGGACCCTGGGGAACCAACCGACCAGCCCAGCCCAACAGGTGTCAGAGTCCCCAGGGGCAGAGCAGAGCCTGGCACCAAGAGCCCCTAGGGACAATGGACATGCCTCCCAACACACAGCTTCCTCCTGTGGCGGCTTAATGCAGCTCAAGGGTCTCATTTACCAGGAGGAAGCTGAGGCCCAGAGGGATAGATGGGTCTCCAAGGTAAACAGCCAGAGAACAGTGAGGGTTGTCCAGGGCTTCCGCTTCACAGCAGTGGGGAGGGTCAGCTTTCACCAGGCTGGAAGGGAGAGGCGGTCCTCTGTCCTCCTGGCTCTGCCTGCATGACCTGGAGCCTGCCCTCCTGCAGTTCCCTCTACCTGCATCCCTCCCTTCCCATATGGACCACTCATCATGCAGGGCCTTGCTCACCTGTCACCTCTTCAGGACATCTTCCCAGCTCTCTCCCCTGCCCCCGCCTCCAGGCTGCAGATGTGTTTGCTCCTTCCCTGTGCTCCCGGATCCTTGCTTGCTTCCTGTCCTCTCTTGCTTGCTCACTCAGACGGTTTTATCTTGGCTGGCTCCTTCCTTGGCACTGTCTCTCAGCCCTTCCAGGCCCAGAGCCCCAGCCAGAGCAGGAGTTGTGCAGGATCCATTCCTGTGGCCCCAAAGGGCCCAGAAAGGGCCTGGCACCTGACAGAGGCTCCATCCATGCCTGTGGAATTGAATGAGATCAATCCGAGATTCAGATGCAACTCAGAAACCTGAGGAGCAAATGCAACTCTGTCTGGACTCTGGAAGGAAGCAGACAAGCCCCGGGCGGGCCCCCCTGCAAGAGGGAGGCCTAAGCTTTACTTGCCACCATGCCACTCAGCCTTCCCTTCATCCATCCACCCATCACCTGGGGCTGAGTGTCTGTTCTGAGTCAGGTCCTGATTGGGTGTTGAGAAGGCAAAAGTGGGCAGGGGCTAGGGGAAGGGGGTTCTGGGGGTGGAGAGGCTGGTACCCAGCTCTGCCCTTACCTGGAGCTTCTGGGCATTCTGGGGTATGTGGCCCAGGGAACCCAGGAGGCCTTTGTTCTCCCATACTGATCTATGAGTGTTTGTGAGCCATGGCTCTAGAGGCTGTGGCTTTTGGACTTCATGGAGTGGAGGGCAGCCTTTCTGTGAACCAGCCCAGGCAGAACTGTACAGTAAGCTGTGGTCCTCACTACTGCTATTCGCCACAGGCTCACCACCTTCCAGGTATCTGGTAGGATTTGATTTCCAGGCGCCTTATGATTGGGTGAATGCGTGGAGCTAGTTTAGGGCTAAAGTGACACTGACTCCTTCTGAGATGCATATTACATCACCTGCACGAGACCATCAAGGACTCTGTTTTCTCCTGAGGACACCCAGAGGCCATTCAGGGAACAGTACTGGGCAGCCTGCTACCCTCCACATCCGGTGTGCCCCTCATGTCACTGTTTTTTAGACAGCCGGAAGAGGACAAAAGGGTGTGAAGCTGGTCTTTAGGGAAGTGACCTTGAGTTGTTTTTGTTGACATCTCTCAGCCTAAACTGTCACATGGCCACGCATTCCACAAAGATGCCTGGGAAATTAATTGTTTCTAGTGCAGCAGCCTTGTCCCCAGCCGAAACTAAGCAAGGTTTATTATTCAAATGGAAAATGCATGAGGCAGTGGGAGCAGGGTGGACTGCGGGGGAGACAGGACCTCTCTGATGGTCGAGTGGTTAAGACTTCGCCTTCCAATGCCAGGGGTGTGGGTTTGGTCCCTCTTCAGGGAGCTAAGATCCCAGGTGAAGTGAAGTGAAAGTCGCTCTGTCATGTCCGACCCTTTCTGACCCCATGGACTATACAGTCCATGGAATTCTCCAGGCCAGAATACTGGAGTGGGTAGCCTTTCCCTTCTCCAGGGGATCTTTCCAACCCAGGGATCAAACCCAGGTCTCTGGCATTGCACCAGATTCTTTACCAGCTGAGCTACAAGGGAAGCCCAAGATCCCAGGTGACTTGAGGCCAAAAAACCAAAACATAAAATAGAAGCAACACTGTAACAAACTCAATAAAAAGCTTTTAACATGGTCCACATCAAAAAAAGAATAACAAAGTTACATGGTTACATGGATGTTTGGAGTAGTTAGTGATCCACTCAGGGTTCTGCTCTAAACAAGGCCCGAACAGGCCCTGCCTGCCCACAGCCCACCCCTGAGCTGGCTGGGTCTGGGCCCACTCCTCATCCTTCCAGCTCTGAATTTGTTATTCAGTCACTCAGTCTTTTCTGACTCTTTACGACCCCATGGACTGCAGCATGCCAGGCTTCCTTGTCCTTCACTATCTCCTGGAGTTTGCTCAGATTCATGTCCATTGAGTTGATGATACAACCATCTCATCCTCTGTCACTTGCTTCTCCTGCCCTCAATCTTTCCCAACATCAGGGTCGTTTCCAGTGAGTCAGCTCTTTGAATCAGGTGGCCGAAGTATTGGAACTTCAATATAAACATGAGTCCTTCCAATGAATATTCAGGATTGATCTGACACCATTAGAGTGATGTCGTCTGCATATCTGGTTCTGAATGACCTGGTGCAAAACACATCTCTTTCAACCTTCCTTTTTGTCCTCTGTAAAAGAAGGGTTTTCAACCAGTGATCACTGAGGTTAAATACTGACATTTGATGACTGTGGTTTGGGGCAAGTTATTTAACCTCTCTAGGTTTCAATTTCCTCATCTAGAAAATAGAAATAAAAATAGCTCTTACCTCAGACGGTTGTTGTGAAATCATCTGGGGTTATGCCTGACATATAAAAAACAATAAAGGTTTGCTATAATCAAAACAATCTGAGTTCCACTTGTCAGCTCCTTAGAATGAATCTAATGACCTTGTTCATGCTAAGGCCCAATACAGAGTCAGTGAGTTTTTGGCACAAGACATTATCTCCTCTCCATAACAGACATCACCAATCAAACAAGAGGCTCCCTACATAAGCCAGGGTGCAGCCTCATGTTCCACAAAGCAGCCCTTCCACAGCCCCCATTCAATCCAAGACACTGTCCCCTCCTCGGGGAAGCCTTCCTGCTTCAACCCCACACCTGTTCCCAAAGCAGGCTTTCCTTATACTGTGCAATTTTTCTTTTTGTCTGTCGGTGCCCGACTAAACTTGAGTTCTATGAGGCAGGGACTGAAATGAATGCTAAGTAACACGGCTGGACTTCCTAAGTGGCGCTAGTGTTAAAGAATCTGCCTGTTAACACAGGAGATCCAAAAGACACAGGTTCAGCCCCTGGGTCGGGAAAATCCCCTGGAAGAGGGCATGGCAACCCACTCCAGTGTTCTTGCCTGGTCAATCCCTGGCGGGCTACAGTCCATGGGGTTGCAAAGAGTCAGACATGACTGAGCACAGCACAGCAAGCGACATGGATGGTCCTAGAGACTGTCATACTGAGTGAAGTAAGTCAGACAGACAAGGAGAAATATTGTATAACATCCCTTATGTGTAGAATCTAAAAAGAAATGAGACAAATGAAATTACTTACAAAACAGAAAGACTCACAGACTTTAGAGAACTAAGGGTTAAGGGAGAAGGATGAAGGGAAGGGATAGTTAGGGAGTTTGGGATGGACATGTACACAATGCTATATTTAAAATGGAAAACCAACAAAGGCCTACTGTATACTACAGGGAACTTGCTCAGTGTTATGTGGCAGCCTGGATGGGAGGGAAGTTTGGGGGAAGAATGCATGTGTGCATGCTCAGTCACTTCTGTTGTATCTGACTCTTTGTGACCCCATGGACTATAGCCCACCAGGCTCCTCTGTTTGTGGGATTTTCCCAGCAAGAATACTGGAATGGGTTGCCATTTCCTCCTCCAAGGGATCTTCCCCACACAGGGATCAAACCCAGGTTTCCTGCATTGCTAGGCGGATTCTTTACCACTGAGCCACAAGGGAAGCCCTTGGGGGAGAATGGATACGCATATATGTATTACTGAGTCCCTTTGCTGTCCACTTGAAACAATCACAACATTGTACATCAGCTTTACTCCAATACAAAATATTTGTTTTTTAAATAAAAAGGAAGAAAACTAAAAAAAAAGAATGAATTCTAGATCCTGTGGCTCGACAGCGGGGGAGAAGTTTGGGGAAGGGCAGTGGGCTATGGGACTGCCTTACCGATGGCCATGTTCCCTGCCTCTGGAAGCTCCTGCAGGGCTGAGGGTGGGTCTCCCCAGCCAGATCTCCCCTGCAGGGCTGACTGGACACTTCTGAGTGTCCACGTCCAGTACACGTGGAGCTAGAACGAGGTCAGCAAACATGCAGGCCTCCAAGACCTGCCCCACTCCCGCCCCTGGGGTGCACAGTGTCTGCCTACACCTTAGGCTCCAGGCTCCAGGGCACTTCCAGCTTAGTGACTAATGGATCTGAGAGAACTAAGACACCTGCTTTCTGCTCTCACAGAGCACGTTCAGCATCACCTTGGTGACAGAATGGAGAATGGGTGGGGGAGGTGTGGGGAAGGGAGGGTCAGGGAGAGCTGCCATCTGTCTGGGTAGTCCAGAGAGGTGCTGACTGTGGGTTTCAGGTGGGCTGGAGTGGGACAGCAACCACAGCTGTCCTCAGGAGACCCTGTCAAGCTGCGTAGCGAGCACATAGATGGGGCAGAGGCATGGCAGCTCAGGACGAGTTCCCAGTCCTGGCTCAGAGCCACGCAGCGCCATCTGAGTTTAGAACATGGGTCCATGGGGAAGAAGTGTGTGATCTTAGGGGACTGGGAAGGCCTGTGGAAAACCACACATCTACCCTCCAGCCTGAGACAGGTCCTGAAATGCCAGAATCAAAATGACGCTGGTCATCTTCCTAATACCTCCGGGCTACCAGTCTACCATTGCAGCCATTTGATAGATAAGGAACCTGAGAAGTAAAGCTAAGTGACTTCCAAAGGTCATATGGTTTGGAATCCAGGTCAGGTACCTCCAGACACAGGGCTGGTCCCTCCTTCCTGCCAGCCTCTGTCGTGAGGACTTCTTCCTCAAACAACCCTTGATGCCATTGTCCTGCAGCAGAACAGATCTGACAGGCAAGTGTCACTGAAGGATAATTAACAATTATTAAATATTTAACATTTTCTGTCCCTGACCTCCAGTGATCCAGATAGCATCAGGCCAGGGGCTGGGATTAAGATAGGAGCAAGCCTCAGACCCTGACCTCCAGGACTTTGGAGCCAGAGATGGACTCAGGATTGCTCCACTGGAAGCCTTGGGTAATAAGAATAATCATGCATACCTATACCTATTATGCAAGGAGTTTTTGTTCAGTTGATCAGTTGTGTGTGACTCTGAGACCCTGTGGACTGCAGCATGCCAGGCTTCTCTGTCCTTCGCTATCTCCTGAAATTTGCTCAAACTCATGTCTCTTGAATCAGTAACCATCTCCTCCACTGTCGCCCCCTTCTCCTCCTGACAGTGTTTCCGCTCTGTTTAACAGGGAGACACGTGTTAAACTCCATTTGTGGGCCCTCCCTCTCTACCCTACTCCCCGTCATGTCTGCCTCCAGCCCTCTCCTGGCTCAGCCAGGGCTGTCCATTGCTTCTGGAACGGTTGGATTGTTAAAACAGGAATCGTACATGGCCCCTGGATGGCTATACCAGCCCTGGACTCCGAGAGGTGCCAGCCACACCCCTAGACTTGGCTCAGGGCCTCTGACTCCACACGGCAACCCCTGGTCTTCTATGACCCAAGATACTTTGGCATATTCCTCATCTTCCTGAGTCCTTGTTTCCTCATTTTGTGAAGTGGGGTCAGGATTCCGCTTTGTTTTGAATGTCCTGTGTCCTCACCTGCACTTATTCCTCAGAACAGCGGATGTCCGGAGTCAAAGAGTATCTGCATGTCAAGGCAGGCACTACATATTGCCAAATGGTTATCCAGAGAGATTATCCAGAGTTGAAAATTCCACCAGCAGTGGATGAAAGCATTTCTTTCCCCGGGTCCTCTTCAACAAGGAAAGTTAACTTTTCCAGAGTGTTTTCAATGTGATGGGTAAATCCACCCCCCGCCTCATGCCTCCACATGCTGTGCTGGTTTAAGTTCAGGTTCTAGGAGCAGACTGGTGGGCACAGCCACAGCTTTGCCCCTAGCGCTGCACAACCCTGCTCACACCAGGCCATGCTCCCTGGTCTCGGTTTCTTTATCTGTAAGATGGGGCTACACCATGGAATTGTTGAGAGGCTTCCATGGTAGCTCAGATGGTAAAGAAACTGCCTGCAATGCAGGAGACCTGGGTTCAATCCCTGGATCAGGAAGACTCCCTGGAGTAGGAAATGGCAACCCACTCCAGTATTCCTGCTTGGAAAATTCCATGGACAGAGAAGCCTGGAAGGCTACAGTCTAGGGGATTTCAAAGTCAGACACAACTGAGAAACTAATACACAAACACACACCTTAATGTAAGCTATATGGAACATGGTAGATGCTTAATAAATATATTGTCTCCACTTCTTTGGCTAGAGGTAGAGTTGAACTTTCATATTTCTTATCCTTCTTCTCTGATAAGAGAAGATAATGTGTTTGCTATTAGTCCACATTTCTGCTGCAGTACAGGACTTTTTCTTACTGATCTTGTAATAAGTCTTTATCTGTTAATTACATGAACACTAGGTCCTCTAACATTTAATTCCAGATGCCCATAACCTATGACCTTTTAAAACTGAAATCCCTCTCTGTGGGCAGGTTCTGGGCCTGTGAATTGTTCACTTTCCTGAGGATTAGGGTTATGGTGGTCTATTTTTGGAGAAGGCAGTGGCACCCCACTCCAGTGCTCTTGCCTGGAGAATCCCATGGATGGAGGAGCCTGGTGGGCTGCAGTCCATGGGGTTGCACAGAGTCAGACACGACTGAGCGACTTCACTTTCACATTTCACTTTCATGTATTGGAGAAGGAAATGGCAACCCCCTCCAGTGTTCTTGCCTGGAGAATCCCAGCGACGGGGGAGCCCGGCGGGCTGCCGTCTATGGGGTCGCACAGAGTCGGACACGACTGAAGCGACTTAGCAGCAGCAGTCTATTTTTATGTCATCATCTGCTTGCTAATTTTGTTTACATGCAGGTTGAGATTCAGTCAATTCCCAAGTGGCTCAGTGGTAAAGAATCCACCTGCCAATGCAGGAGATGCAGAGAATGCAGGGTCGATCCTTGGGTCAGGAAGGTCCCCCTGGAGAAGGAAATGGCAACCCACTCCAGTGTTCTTGTCTGGAAAATCCCATGGACAGAGGAGTCTGGTGGGCTACAGTCCATGCGGTCACAAAGAGTTGCTCATGACTAAGTGCACAGCACAGCACAGCTTGAGGTTCAGAAGTTTAAATGTATGAACCATGTTCATCTTTCTTTTCCTTTTTGATTTCTTCAGTATCTTTCACGTTTAAGGGGTAACTCTTGTTCCTCCTGGTTTGCCTTTCCTATTCAGATAGTCATTCATCCTTACTGTTTCTGCAGTGACTGCACCTCTCACTTCCTGTGTGATCTTCATAGGGTGCTGAACCCTTCTGGGCTTCTTTTTCCCCAAAATGAGAGGGTTGGGATGCTTTTTGGGAAAAAAAAAGAAAGATTTCCTGGACAAGTAAGTTTGGAAAATGCACATTATGTCAAAAAGTTCTGAGAAACAGCACAGTAAAGCAGGGTGACCCAGCAGTTACTCTCCTGGGTGTATGCCCAGGAAAATTGAAAACATGTTCACACAGGACTTGTACACAAATGTTCATCGTGGGATTGTTCATAATAATTAAGCAGTGAGTTCAATCTGATGTCCAGGAACTGATGAATGAATAACCAACATAGCCACACAATGGAATATTATTCAGTCATAAAAAGGAACGAAGAGCTGATTCATGCTCAACATAAACAAACCCTGAAAACATTATGCCAAATGAAAGAAGTCAGTCATGAAAGACCATGTAGTATAATTCCAGTTAAATGAAATGTCCAGGTTAGGCCAATCTCTAGAGACAGAAAGTAGATTAATGGTTGCCCTGCGAAGGGGGACCTGGAGGGAAATGGGTAATGACTGCTGGTGGTGACAGAGTTTGTTTGGAGGGGAGTGATAGAATGTTCTGAAGTTAGAGTGTATTGACGGCGGTACAACTATGAATACACTAAAACCACTGAACTGTGCAGGTTAGAGGAGTAAGTTTTATGGCATAGGTATTATGTTTCATAAATGCGTTAAGTAATTTTTTTTTAATAAAGGATTTCCTTGATGGTCCAGTGGCTAAGACTTCACCTTCCAATGCAGAGGGTGCTGGTTCAATCCCTGGTCAGGGAGCTAAGACCCCACATGCCTTGTGGCCAAAAAAACCAAAACACAACACAGGAGCCATATTGCGACAAATTAACTGAAGACTTTAAAAACTCTTTAAAAAATAAGAAAAGAAAGGTCAGGACTGTGGAAGAGCTGGTGCTTCCCAAATGTGTGGCCACCTAACCCCAGGACGTGGAGCAGGGTTTTTTTTTTTTAACCTTTTCGAGCCTCAGTTTCCTCCTTTGAAAAGCATGGCACAGAGCAAGGCACTGCGCTTCCCAGAGGAAAAGACGCTTCCCATCTACTCCCCGTGACAGGACAGGCTGAAGCCACAGAGACAGAATCTGAGACCCCGCGAGGCTCACACAGCCACTGAGTCCTGGTGTCGGGATCTGAATCTGTTTTCTCAAGCTGGGCACTTGGAGTGACGTTGGTCCAGTGGGCTCATGGGTTGCAGACTGATCCGTGGCAGTAACGCGTAGAGTGTGCTGTGAGAGCCGACAGGGGCTACGCAGATGGGGGTGCCAGCCAAAGAGGATGGGAAAGGCATGTCAGGGAGAGTCACACCAGTACCCACTCCCTGAGTCTGGATCAGCACTGTCCCAGCCTGCAGCCTCTCGTGCACCTTCTCTTTGAAATGGAAGGCTGGCCCTTACCTCCCAGGAGCTGCTGGGAGCTCCTAGTCATGGCAGCCCCTCTACTGAGCACTTAACAGGTGGCCTGTGCCCTGTGGGGTTCAGGGCCTCGCTGGGTGAGGGCTCGGGGGAGCCCTTGAATTGAGTGCGGTCACCCTCCTTCACAGAAGAGAAAACGAAGGCCCACCAGCCTGTGTGCCAGTGTTAAACATCCTTGAAGAGACTCAGTGTGTGCACTCAGTCATGTCCGACTCTTTGCGACCCCATGAACTGTAGCCCACCAGGCTCCTTTGTCCATGGAATTTTCCAGGCAAGGATACTGAAGTGGGTGGTCATTCCCTACTCCAGGGTGAAGAAATTATTAAAAGCTAGGCACCTCCTTTAATTTCCCTTCGTGTCCAACTCTTTGCAACCCTATGGACTGTTGCCCAC
This sequence comes from Bison bison bison, assembly GCF_000754665.1. Classification (NCBI taxonomy): domain Eukaryota; kingdom Metazoa; phylum Chordata; class Mammalia; order Artiodactyla; family Bovidae; genus Bison; species Bison bison. The sequence continues at coordinate 2,931,441 of NW_011495072.1, read as the reverse complement.
CAGGTTCCTCTGTCCATGGGGACTATCCATCCAAGAATACTGGGGTGGGTTGCCATTTCCTTCCCTAGGGGATCTTCCTGAATCAGGGATTGAACCCCGGTCTCCCACATTGCAGGCAGACTCTTTACCCTCTGAGCCACCAGAGAAGCCCAAACACATCTTCCCTGACTGAGAACCAAACCTGGGCTGCAGCAGTGAAAGCACCGAATCCTAGCCACTAGCCCACCAGGGAACAGAGTTAACTTCTCTAGTATTTGACATTTGTTCCTATTTTATTTTAAAATGCAAATGATGCTATGGTGGGAAAACTTACACATAAATTTTTGTGTACCTCTCTGCTTGTTTCCCTGAGGTGGATTCCTGGAAGAGGAATTACTAGGTGAAAGGGTAGAAACTCATTTACTGCTTGTGTGTTGCCAAGCGCCCTTCCAGAAAAGAAAGGCTGAGACATCAACCCATGTGTGAGCAGCACTGGCAGCGCCAGCGGAGGTAGATTAGTAACCAGCTTGGGCGTCCGTCTGGCTTGTCCATTTGGATGATCCCCCGAAAACTGACCTTACCTCCCACTTGCTAAATCTCATCTTAACTAGTAACTGGATATATTCAGTTCCATGAATCTTTTCTATGGGTTTATGAAAACCCCCAGGCACATTCCAATGGAAACCTACTTGGTAAGGTAGATAATCAATCACGAGAGAGTTACCCATCCTGCAGACAGTCTCCTATCAGAAGATTTGTGCTGAGATCTCAGGTGACAGCCGCTGCTTGAAAATGCCAGTCCTCAGAAATACAAGACTTTGAGTCATCCAACCAGCCATTCATCACAGTTCCTAACATGTATTGAATGTTTACTCAATAAACTGTGTGCATGAATCAATTTAACCCTGGTAAAAATCCCATGACATTGACTTTGTTATTATGCCCATCTTAACAGTATGATGAGGAAATGAAGGCCCAGGAAGGCTGAGTAATTGCGTCTAAGGTCACAGAGTGAGTAAGTTGGTGCAGAGTTAGGGATTCGATTCCAGATAATCTGACTCTATGGGCCACACCCTCACCTACCACACTCTACAGCCGCTGTACTGTCTGGCAATGGGCAACAGGTGCTCTTGGTCAGTCAATTTGGAATTGGAAGGGGGGTGCAAAGCCTGACTGGGGCCAGCTGTGGTCAGCCTCTTTGAGAATACCATTCACAGGGAGATTCAGCAACACTTGTGACCACCTAATGAGGAGTTGGCCTCCATCAGAGGAGGCAAGGTATAAAAAACAGATGGAAGTCTTCTTTGGTGGTCCAGGTGGATAAGAATTCACCTGCCAATGCAGGGAACATGGGTTCAATCCCTGGTCTTGGAAGATTCCACTTGCTGTAGAGTGAATGAGCCTGTGTGCCGCAGACTACTGAGCCCATGTGCTGCAACTTCGGAAGCTCTAGAGCCTGTGCATCCCATCAAGAGAAGCCACAGCAAGGAGACGCCCATGCACCGCAACGAAGAGTAGCCCCCACTCACAGCAACTAGAGAAAGCTTGCTCAAGGCAACGAAGACCCAGAGCAACCAAAATTAAAAATTTACTAATTAATTAAAAAAAATAAAAGCATTTTAGAAAATAAAAAAAATTTTTTAAAATAGATGGAAAATGGCTTTTTTCCATTTTCCTTTATGTTCAGTGAAGGGGGATGTTTCCTTGTTACCTCTTCCCTGTGGTACCAAGAGTGGTCAGTACTAAGGGTGAATGTGGACACCAAGATTATCCGGGGTGCTGCCCAGCCATGCCTGCTGCATTCTGGCCCCTCCTCAGCAGGGCTGCGAGGAGTGTGTGGGCACACACTTGTTGGTGTGTGTGACTTGTGCTCATCACCTCCTGGTTTGCTGATGCGGCACTGAGCCCTGGGCCTGGCCTGGGGAGGAAGCACTGTGTTGGCCTGGTGTGACGTTGGGCACAGCATGTGCCCACAGAAGTGACATATCCAGAAAGGGCCTGATGGGTGCCTTGAGAGTGAACAGTTGTTCTTCTTCAGTCACTAAGTTGTGTCTGACTCTTTGGGAAACCATGGACTGCAGCATGCCAGACTCCCCTATTCTTCACTATCTCCTGGGGTTGTTCAAATTCATGTCCATTGAGTCAGTGATGCTAACTATATCATTCTCTGTCACCCTCTTCTCCTTTGGCCTTCAATCTTCCCTTATCAGGGTCTTTCCAATGAGTCAGCTCCTTTCATCAAGTGGCCAAAGTATTGGAGCTTCAACTTCAGCATCAGTCCTCCCAATGAATATCTAGTGTTGATTTTCTTTAGCACTGACTGGTTTAATCTTCTTGCTGTCCAAGGGACTCTCAAGAGTCTTCTCCAGCACCACAATTTGAAATCACCAGTTCTTCAGTGCTCAACCTTCCTTATAGCCCAACTCTCACGTCCATACCTGACTACTGGAAAAACCATAGCTTTGACTCTATTGACCTTTGTCGGCAAAGTGATGTCTCTGCTTTTTAATACACTGTCTAGGTTTGTCATAGCTTTTCTTCCAAAGAACAAGCATCTTCTAATTTCATGGCTGCAGTCACCATGATTTTGGCTGATTTTAGAGTCCAAGAAAATAAAATCTGTCACTACTTCCACTTTTTCCCATTCTATTTGCCATAAAGTGATGGGACCAGATGTCATGATCTTAGTTTTTTGAATGTTGTTTTAAGCCAGCTTTTTCACTCTCCTCTTTACTTTCATCAAGAGGCTCTTTAGTTCTTCTTCACTGTCTCTAGAGTGGTATCATCCTCATATCTGAGGTTGTTGACATTTCTCCTGGCAATCTTGATTCCAGCTTGTGCTTCATCCAGCTCAGCATTTTGCCACAATGTACTCTGAATATAAGTTAAAAAAACACGGCGTTGTCATACTCCTTTCCCAGTTTTGAACCAGTCTGTTGTTCCATGTCTGGTTCTAACTGTTGCTTCTTGAGTAAACAGACAGCTCAGCAAAGGTCTTTGCCCACCTCGTCCAGGGGTCCCCACTGCACTGCCAGCTCTGTGAGAGCTGGGGTCCCAAGGCTTGCCTGCTGCTACATCCACAGCGGTAAACAGTTGACAAGCATTAGGCGGAGGCAGGTGTGCTACTAACAAACGCTTTGATTTTTTTGGTGTTAGAAAAATAGACATAAGCGTAGGATGGGAACGTCAGATGTGGAAGGAAACAGCTGTGAAAGGAAGTGATGTGAGACGCTGCCTGTGGGGGTTAGGGATGACAAAGGGTAACCTAGAGCTGGCCTGCTGCGAAGAGCTAAGAGGACACTTTGGTGGGAGGAGGAGCGTGAGCACAGCAAGAAGGCAGCGAGAGGGTGAGGGCCTGTGGAGAGAGAAGAGGTTGCAAGTGCAGATGGGGCCGTCTGAGAATCCCCCATTGCAGCGTTCATCACAGTTGCTGGGAGGGCTTGTTAAAACGCAGGCTGCTCGGCTGCACCCAAGGAGTCTCTGCTTCAGTAGGTCTGAGTTTGGGCCAACCATCTGCCCTTCTAGCCATTCCGACTGACAGCTGCACAGCTTTGAGATCCACCTTCCCACTGCCTTGGGACACCCTGACCGTGCCCCCCAGGATGAGCCTGGAGCTCAGGAGCATCAAAACCAGGGAGCTTCCCTCTGTAGCACAGGGGCTGCCTCCAGCCTCTCTCAGCACAGGGGCTGCCTCCAGTGACCGGGACGGATGAGGCGGGAGGCTGGCCTGTGGTTGCCTGCCCACGTACCACCAGTCACCTCTGTTTTCCTCCACAAGTGGGGTCCTTGTGTGAGCACACAGTGGAAACAAGATGTCAAGAGCTCCCAAAAGCAGGGTCCTGTCAAAGTGGGGCCCCACCAGGCTGACTCACCAGAAACAGGTGGGCTTCCTTTGCTGGTCTCCATGCTGCAGATGCCAGCGGGGGGCTGGTGGAGAAGGGCCAGGAAAGGAAGCTTCGGAAATAGAGACTCCTTCCATGAGCAAACTCCTGAGAGATTCTGGACAAAGAATACACTTTCACAAGCTCTGGGATGAGCAAACCAAGTCAAATGCTCACCCTAAGAGGGAAGCTGAGGGTCACTGAGATGCTGGTCTACACCCCCAAGCTGTGGGGATGGGCAGCAAGCAACGTTGGAGTGAAGACTTATGGAGTGGGGGCTGAGATCAGGAGAAGCAGTGTGCAGCTAGAAGGGGTTCAAGACCCACCCCTGCAGCTTAGGAGTAAGCGGTGTCAACTAAGGCAGTACTGAACTCTCTGAAACTGTGAAACTGCATCTGTAAAACCAGGATGCTGAGAGTATTCAATTCAATAGGGTTGGTGTGGGGGGAAAAGGGGATGAAATGGAGGTGGAGCACTCTTGGTGCCCTGACAGGCCTTGTTCAGGGCCTGGGAAGTCCCAGCATGGGATGTTGTGTCTGGCCCAGGCCTCTTCCTGGAAGGCAGGTTGGTAGAGGGACCCGAGGCCCAGGGAGCCTGACTGCAAACCCAGCAGTGGAGCAGCAGGACGATAGATGCTGCCTTTGATCTGGCAGGTTTCTCTCCAGGGGAGGCCATGGCTCATGAACTCCAACCACTCTCCAACCACAGGCTTCCTGTGCTCTTGTGTGGGTTTCTCAAGAACTCAAGTCTAAAGGCCCCATCTGCCCTGATGCAGCCCCACCTTGGGATGCTGGAGGAGAAGAGAATCAGGGATTCCTTCAGACCAGAGGTTCTCAAACTTAAATGCACCTACCTGGCAGTGGAGAAGGGGTTGTTAACAGACTATAGGCCCCACTCCCAGAGGGTTTGACTCTGGGTCTGGGGTGGGGCCTGAGAGTCTACATTTCTAACCATTTCTGGGGTGATTCACACTTTGAGAACCCCTGTGTTAGGCTCGTCTCTGCCAGGCCTTCTCCTGGGTGTGTGCAATCAGTCATATCTGACTCTTTGCGACCCCTTGGACTATAGGCTCCAGGCAATTCTGTCCATGGAATTTTCCCGGCAAGAATACTGGAGCAGGTTGCCATTTGAAGCCCAGGCCTTCTCTTAGTTCCACCTAAGACAGTGCTGAGATCTGGCACCCTTCAGCCTGGGTGTCACCAGTAAAAGGCTCCGAGAGTCTGTGTTGGCTGGTGAGTGCTATGCGGCTCAGTGTGCAGGCCCCCAACACCCGCTGTCACAGCATTGCTGTTTTCTGTCATGGTCTGGCCCATGGACCCCTGCCCTTTGCCATTCTTCCCCGGACCACCTCTACTTCCTTAGCCCTTAGCTCTGGAAGGGAACCCAAATCTGGACTGAGTTCTGGGGTTCTTTGCCCCATGGAGAGAAAGCATTCTTTTCTTTCTGCCTTTTTTTGTCTGTTTTTGATGTGAACTATTTTTAAAGTCTTTATTGAATTTATTACGATATTGCTTCTCTTTCATGTTTTATTTTTTTGACCACGAGGCCTATGGGATCTTAGCTCCCTGACCAGGGATCAAACCTGCAGCCCCTGCATTGGAAGGTGTAGCCTTAACCACTGGACTGCCTAAGAAGTCTCCCTTTCTTCGCCTTTTGGTTAGGCCACAGCTCTGTCAGGCTTTCTGGCTTCTTCCTGGGCCTGTTTCCATGACCACCCCATGATCACCTCCCACCTCGTAAGGCTGCTCTCTGGCATCTCCGAAACCCCAACCCTCCCCTCTTCTCCCACACACCTCACCGGCAGAAGGCTTAATCTGGCTTGGTTCTTTGTTTGGCCAGGACCCCTGATCCAGAGCTTTCCTCTAGCCCATGAAGAGAGCAGCAAGGGAAGGGCCGAGGGCTCAGGAATGCGTCAGTCTTGGTGAGAAATGCTTGTTTCCTGTGGATCCAGCTGCAGAGTACATATGAAGCAATTATTTAACAAAGGGAAAAGCAATAAAGGAGCTCAATAAATATTTGTTGAAAAGGGGAACACAAAAGCTACTCTCCATGATGCACACTCAAAAATGCTTCTTATGAGAAAAGCACTTTGATTCTGGGAGCCCTGCAGGTGTGCATGCAAAGCCCTCGAGTGCTGACCCAAAATAGGGAATGGAAGCCCTTAGGCAGGAAATTTTTCTGGCATGGTGATATACAGGGAGTTCTGTGGCAGCTGGTGTCCCAGGCTAAAAAGTACTGCACACCCAAAACAGGGACCTGGGAATGATAGGCTTGGGAAGCACAGGAGTGACCAAGCGTCCTCTGGTCCCTGTACAAAGGATACGTCTCTGAGCCTGGATCAGGGAGCGGCTAGCTCAGGCCTGGAGGACCATGCCCCGAGCTTATCGGCCCCAGGGTCCATCTGCTGGATACCTGTCTGGGAACCTGGGAGGAGGTAAATGTGGGGACCAGACGGAAAGAAGTTTTTGTTTTTTGTTTATTCTTAACTGAAGGATAATTGCTTTATAATATTGGTTTGATTTCTGCCATATGTTGACATGAATTAACCATAGGTGTACGTATGTCCCCTCCCTCTTGAGCCTCCCTCTTACCTCCCAAGAGAGAGTAGCATGGAAACATACACACCACCATATGTAAAAATAGATAGCCAATGGAAATTTACTGTATGACTCAGGGAACTCAAACTGGGGGTCTGTGACAACCTAGAAGGGTGGGAGAGGGTGGAAGGCAGTTTTTATTTCCTAGCAGAGCTCCAGAGGCATTAGCATTTGTGTTCAGGGAAGGACAGGGTTTCCTTTCCTTCCAGGCGCTCACCAGCATGGTCCTCACCCCCTCACTCCCAAAGGGGTAACTGATGAGAAATCATGAATAACCTGATGACCCAGGGTTAGAAGTCTCCTCATATACACATGCAAACACCGGAGCTCTGGTTGTTGGCTGTTGGCTGGCTAGAGGGAAGGATGGATGGTTTTCAGTCTCAACGTGTCTGCCAGCCCCAGTGCTAAAACAGATGTTTCCTTGGCAGCTCCAAACCAAGTGACCATTGACTCAACTTGCTTTGGCCAGCTCAGCTCTGAGCCCCAGGGAGCACAGACAGGGAGGTTGACATTATTCCTCCAAACTATGAGGTCCTGGTACCCTTGGCCTGACTGAACTCTGTTCAGGCTGCTGTAACAAAAACATCATCAATTGGGTGGCTTAAACAACAAACATTTACTTCTCATGGTTCTGGAGGCGGGGAAGTTCAACAGCAAAGTGCTGGCCGACTCTGCCTAATGGGGCCCACTTTCTTGTTCATAGTCAGCTGTCTTCTCGCCATGGCTTCACATGGTGCAAGGGGCAAGGAGCTCTCCAGGGTTTCTTTTGCAAAAGCACTAATCCTGCTGCTGAGGGCTCTTCCCTCAGGAACCAGTCTCCTCCCCAAGGCCCCAACTCCAAATGCCATCACACTGGGGGCTGTGTGTGTCTTAGTCACTCAGCTGTGTCTGACTCTTTGAGATTCCATGGACTGTAGCCTGCCAGGATGTTTTGTACATGGGATTCTCCTGGCAAGAATGCTGGAGTGGGTAGCCATTCCCTTCACCAGGGGATCTTCCCAATGCAGGGATTGAACTTGGGTCTCCTGCATTGCAGGCAGATTCTTTACTGTCAGAGGCAATAGGGAAGCCCACAATGGGGGTTAGGCTTTAACATATGAATCTGGGTGTGTGGGGGGCACACTCAGGCTCTAGCACTCTTCCAGTTCCATCCAGGGCAACCCAGTCTGGTTATCCAGGCCTTCTAGAAGCACACAGGTGATTATACAGATGGATGGATGGGAGATGGATGCTGCCCTTTGAGGGGGCTGCTCTAGCCCTGATTTGCCACCTACTGCTGTGTGATCTTGGCAGCCACTTAACCCCTCCATCCCTTGTTGCTTCACCTCCCTGACACCCTTGGGAGGCTGCTAGCAAGATGGAACGTGGTCACATGTGGACCCTTGGAAGGTTCGTGGAAAACGCCACATGCCTTGCAGCCCTCAGGAAGCGTGACTTCGGTTGTGTAGCCAGTGAATCAGGGTTGGTGGTCCTCAGGCTGGAAGTGAGGTCTCCCAGACTCCTCTCCACTTTGTACTCCAGTCACCCTTGGCTCAGACCCCTGCTGTGGCCACTGGCCTTGCCTCGAGCTGACCCTACTTCCACCCCAGGCTACTACCAGACTTACCATGATTAGTCTGGGGAAAACAGAGCCTCTCTGTTCAGTACCCCGGGACATCCCTTGGTTTCCAGCCAAAGCAGCCTATGTGCGGCCACTGCCGCACCCCCCCACCTTACCCCATCCCTTCTCAGCACCTCCTGGCAAGTGGCCTTCCTCCCAGTGGCCCCTTCCTCCCTTCACCTCAGAGGGGACTCATACCCTAGGAACAGAAAGACCTCTGTCTTTCATGCTCGCTGTGGACAGTGACTCAACCACTCTGACCCATTTCCTGTCTGTAAGTGAGGACCCCAGTGCCCTGCATGTTGCAGTGTAGATAAAGCAATGACATGTGTGATGTGCTGGCTCAGTGCCTGAAACATGGCATTTGCTCAAGAAATTTGGGGTTTCCTCTCCTCTCCCGGTGTAAGCTCTCAGAGTCTTCAAAGTGAAGTCCCCTGCCCCTCAAGTGTGCACACAGATAAGCCACTGCCATCAACATCATTCATGTGACACTAGTTGAGGAGGAAAGGTGTCTGAATAGATTGTCAGCCTTTTTCTACCCTCTAGGCTTCCCTGATGGCTCAGATGGTAAAGAATCCGCCTGCAATGCAAGAGACCCAGGTTCCATACCTGAGTCGAGAAGATTCCCTGGAGGAGGGCGTGGCAACCTACTCCAGTATTCTTGCCTGGGAAGTTCCATGGACAGAGGAGCCTGGCAGTCTACAGTCCACGGGGTCGCAAAGAGTGGGACATAACTGAGAGATTAACACTTTTACTTCTTGCCCCTGAAGACAGAGGAGGATGAGAGAGTCCAGCTTTAGGGCTGTCAGCCCACACCCCACCTGGAGCCCTCGGGGTCAGGTAGAAGGGGAGCAAGCTTAGCATCCACTTGACAGACAGAACGACTTGACTGGCCCCTCCTTACACATCTTCTTGGGACAGGTGAGCCTCAGAGACAGGGTTGTCCCAGGCCAAATCCACAATGAGCTTTGCTGGGCCCTGCCCCTCCAGCTTGGAGGCAGGGGGTGGGGTGGGCGCAGGTGGCGTCCAGTGCCACAGATAGCTCCGGATTCCTGCAACGTGGTTTGGTGGGAGTCAGCGCCATTTAATCTCTACCCACCGTGTCCCGAGCACCTCCTCGGTTCCTCCTGGAGATGCAGAGATGAGTGGAGCACAGTCCCTGCCCTCCAGGGGCTGCCAGCATAGATGCTGACAAGCACCACCTACACGAGTGGTGCTCCCCGGGCAGACAGCTGGAAGGAGACTGATGCCCGGAGCCACCCAGAGCACCAAACACAGGTGCACACACGCATACACACCACATATATACACGTGCTGGACACAGCGCCTGGCTTGTGGCTCCTCCAATCCTGTGCCGATCTGCTGGGCACACTCCTGCCTCTGGGTTTCTGTTGTCTGGGGCACTCTGTTATCATGTCAGGCTCATTGAGGAATGTGATTTATATAGGCAGGAGTCATCGCTTTAAAGCGTATAGTTCGACGAATTTGGACAAATGTATGCAACTGTGTAATCACTGCTATAGTCAAGATACAGAACATTTTCCCACAGCACGAAGTTCCCTCAGTGTCCCAACAACTGGTGCCTCCCCTCCTCAGATCCTGTTTAAATCACCACCAGCGTTTACTCCCCTTTGTCCTGCTTATATTTTTCCCCAGCACCAAACATCTTGTGTACATATATACACTCACATACGCATCTTAAGTATGCTCCATCCAGTACATGATTTTTCTGTTTGGCTTACTATCGTATTCCTGGTGGTGCTCAGGAATTGGAGCTCAAAATTCCCAGTCCAGAGAGACAGATAACAGAGAAGGGGTGGAGGGTTGGGGAATATTGGGGGGTCTCTTTCAGTTGGGGGGACAGACCTGGAGGGCAGCAGGTGGAAAAAGGAGGAAGGAGCTTTGTCATCTGAGCCTCAGAGGTCGTTTGGTGGGGCTGATGAGAAGCAGTTGGACGGGTGAGCAGAGGGCATCAGGTCTGCTGGGCAGGGAGTTTCTCATGCATCAGACCCCCTGCCTTTTTCCCCAAAGCAGCCTCCTCCAGAGGAGGGGCTGCGTGGGAGAATTTTAAATAGGCTCTGATCCACATGTTAACAGGGACTATCTGGCTGCATCGTGGGGGCAAGCCTAGAAGAGAGACAGACCCAGAGGCTGGCTGCTAGGAGCTGGGAGGCGATGGTGACTGAGATTGTATTTAGGCAGTGGGTGGGAGAGGAGAGGACCCCATAAGGTGGCAGCAGCATGTGCTAGGGGCCAAGAGGCAGACTTGGAGCTGCCAACCCCTACTGGTGGTGGCCCCGGCAGGACAGCCTTGATGGAGTCAGGCCTGGAGCTGTGGCATCGCGAGTGCTCTTAGGAGACAGTTTCACTCCCCACAAGGTGCCTAGCTTGACTGACATTACCAGGCTGTCCTTCTGCCCGGAGCCCCCTGGGCTAGAGGTCACACCTTGCTCAGTTTTTCCTGCAGGGCTCCTCCTCTGCTCTTACCTGCAAGTACAGCCTCTCAGCTCTGGCCACATTCTGCTTTTTCATTCTTTTATTTATTTTTTATGGATTAATTAATTTTTAATTGAAGGATAATTGCTTTTCAGAATTTTGTTGTTTTCTGTCAAACCTCAGCATGAATCAGCCATAGGTATACATACGTCCCCTCCCTCCTGAACCTCCCTCCCATCTCCCTCCCCATCACATCTAGGTTGATACGGAGCCCCTGTTGGAGTTCCCTGAGTCATACAGCAAATTCAGTATTTTACTTTTACTTAATTAATTCGCCTTTGTTGCTGCGTGCAGGCTCTCTCTAGCTCCGGCGAGCAGGGGCTGCTCTGTAGTTGTGCGCAGCTTTCTCATTGCAGTGGCTTCTCTCGCTGCAGAGCACAGGCTTCAGAGCATGGACGCAGTAGTTGTGGTACATGGGCTTAGTTGCCCCGCAGCATGCGGAATCTTCCCAGACCAGGGATCAAACCCATGTCCTCTGCATTGGCAGGTGGAGTCTTATCCACTGGACCACCAGGGAACTCTTGCCTTTGTATTCTTCATTCTTCTGGTGCTTCATATCTCCACCTGCCAGGATGGCTTTCTCACTGCAGGACACCAGTGGGTGACTTCTGAGCCATTCTGGAAGCTTCCTTCTGACTCACCCTTCCAGATGGCAGGCACATCCTGCCTGTGAGGCTGTGTGCTGTTTGGAACTTGTCTTGATGTTCATCTTACACATCCAGCCCCTCAGAGGCCTTGAGCTGGGTCTTTAGATTTGCTTTGCTGAAATGGGTGTGTGTGTGTGTGTGTGTGTGTGTGTGTGTGTGTGAAGGATGAGTCAAAAGATGTTGTTCTTGTTGCCTTCCCTGTCAGCAAATTTTAGCTGAGCCTTCAGTCAGTGATAAGCTTTGTGACAGGAGCTGGGGGCGTGGAGATGGATAAGACACACTCATTGTCCTGAGAAAAACAGAGAAGATGACATATGAACTAATAAACCACAACACAGAGAGATACGTAGATACAGAGCATACTGTGGGACACCTCAAGAGGATGTGATTGAACACGGGAGGGAGTATTCAGGGAAAGCCTCCTGGAGGAGGTAACATTTGAGCTGGATTTTGAAGGATAAACAGGAGTTTGCACATGGTGCCAGCAGAAAAAATAGGTTTTGCAGGGCCTGGAGGACTGAAGGTCCATGATGGGTACAAAGCTATAATCATTGATAAAGTCCTTGCTGGGTTACTGGGGTGACCAGAAAATTCTGAGAAAGCAGACATTCATCTTGGAGAGCAGTGTAGACAATCATTCACTGGCTGCTTTCAGCCTCAAATTCCGGATTAGTATTCCTTGGCATTCTGCATCTGCCATCCTTTCCCCAAGGCCTTCTCTTCTCTTCCCTCTAATGCACCCAACTCTTTCTGGGTTTGCCCCTTCCACGATAGTCCGGGCCTGGGTGCAAGGCACTTCAGGACTCCCTCAGCCACACGGAAGGGTCTGGAACTGCTCCAGCATCTTGTGGAGAGAACAGATACAGAGCAAGAACTCCAGTGGGCAGCTAAGGCCCAGTGAGTGATCTAGTGGAGATCTGTCTGTGGGTGACAGGAACCCAGCTGTGAAGCTAAGCATACGGAAGGAAGGTCAATCCTCCCAGCTGATCACTGATCACCAAGTGGCGCTCAGAGCAGGGCTCCACCTCGGAGGGCACCTGGGGTACCAGCAGGGGTCTGCTCAGAGCCAGGCATGGGAACCAAGGCAGCGAAGATGGAGCCAAGTCCATGGGGTAGGGCAGAGGCATCAGTTAAGGATGCCTTGCCCTGGGCAGTGACAGGGAGGCTCCAAGTGCTACATGGGAGCCAGGAGCTGCCAGGTGGGGCTGAGTCCACAGTTAGAAGACCTTCCTCTGATGTAGAGACCTTCGTCAGGCTGGAGCCAATAAGTAGGAAGGAAAACTAGCTCCATTCCTTTGAGAAGGGGTGTGTTTCATATTTTGGACTGTTTCCTTTACAGAATGCTGAAGGCTTGGCAGATGTGACAACTGAAGGTTTCACGCGGATACCTAGTATTTATCTGGGGCTTTCCATGTGCCAGGCACTGTGCTATGCATTTTGAAAACATTGCCTCACTCAATCTTCATCCGCTCTGCTCTGTGTAGGAGGTGCTGTTATCATCTCTCATAGACATGAGAAACCACAGCTCAGGGCAGTTAGATGTGGTGGCCAAGGTCGAGAAGCTGTAAGTGCTGGTGAGACTGGGAGCTGTGCCCCGGATCACCGCATGGTGCCTTCTCGTCCCCAGGGAACAGGGCAAGGGAAACCCCAGTGCCCATCCTGTGTGCCTGCCCTGTGCCCTCTGCTCCCCACTCTCCCTGCAGCCTGTGCTGTGGAGGCTGGCCAGGATGGGTCCCTGTGGTGGGAGCAGGGGAGAGCTGGGTTGCTCTGAACTCAGCAAGCCATCCTGTTGGCCCTTGCCCTTCC
>NW_011495072.1:2914838-2918280 GCF_000754665.1 Bison bison bison | reverse complement strand
CGGCTCAGCAGAGCCCCAGTCTGGGCATCTGTAAATTGGGTTGGCCCTCCTGGGGCTGAGAAGCCACCGGGGCTGAGTCACAGAGATTTCCTCAGGATTAACACTCCTCTGAGGTCCATGATACCTGGTTGCGGTGGAGGCAGTTCACTCTTCCAGCCAAGCACTAATCCTAGTGAAATACTTGGTATTTCCAGTCATTCCGGCTGGAATTAAACTTAAATCAAGCCCCAGGAAGCACAGCCAGGAGAATGTGAGCTGAGTTGCCAAAGAAACCAGACATGTGGCCTGCTCGGACACTGGGCTCCCCTCTCAGGGCAGGGAGGTGGCGCGTCCACACCCGGAGAGCAGGAGGGGCAGAGACAGAGCAGCGCACCTACCGCCCCACAGCCTGGGCACCTCCCTCCTCAGCCCCGCCGGTCTGGCATGTGTCCTGTGTCCTGGTAAACTACCTCGTGGTGAACGGTGCCACTCGGGAAGGCTGGCTGAGGCAGCAGGTGTCAGAAGCAGGGTCTACCCTGACTCCTGACTCGGCGTCACAGTTCTTCTGCCTAGGCTCACTCCGTGGTAGTCGGTGGCAGAGAGGCAGCTCAGCTGAGCAGGGGCACCGAGGCTAGGGCCAGAGCCCAACCCCACTGCACACTGGGCAGCCACTAACTTGGAACTCTCTGAATCTGAGTGTCCCACTTTGGAAAAACAGGATAATGGGGGACTGTGAGCGTTCAGTGGTTTAATACTTATGAAGAGCAGGGACACTTCCAAGCCTGGCATATTGAAGGACTGTGTACTAGCTGTAATTATTCTCTGAGTCTTGGTTTCCTCACCTGCAAGATGCAGCTGGGGGAGGGTCTTGACCACCAAAAGCCCCCCTGTCCTGTCCAGTTCTCTGGCTATGAAAGGGGCCCACCCCCAGAACAGCTCTTGCCCTCCAAGGGAGAAGAGGCTGACAGACAGCGTTATATACTCAAGCCACCCCAACCAGTGGCTGTGCATGCATGGAGTGAGTATATCTGTGATATTTGTGTATTAGTTCAGTTCAGTCACTCAGTCGTGTCCGACTCTTTGCGACCCCACGAATTGCAGCACGCCAGGCCTCCCTGTCCATCACCAACTCTCGAAGTTCACTCAGACTCACGTCCATCGAGTCAGTGATGCCATCCAGCCATCTCATCCTCTGTTGTCCCCTTCTCCTCCCGCCCCCAATCCCTCCCAGCATCAGAGTCTTTTCCAATGAGTCAACTCTTCACATGAAGTGGCCAAAGTAGTGGAGTTTCAGCTTTAGCATCATTCCTTCCAAAGAAATCCCAGGGCTGATCTCCTTCAGAATGGACTGATTGGATCTCCTTGCAGTTCAAGGGACTCTCAAGAGTCTTCTCCAACACCACAGTTCAAAAGCATCAATTCTTTGCGCTCAGCCTTCTTCACAGTCCAACTCTCACATCCATACATGACCACTGGAAAAACCATAGCCTTGACTAGACAGACCTTTGCTGGCAAAGTAATGTCTCTGCTTTTCAATATGCTATCTAGGTTGGTCATAACTTTGTGTATACATGTGTCTATTAATGGATATGTGCATGTGTGTGTTTGTGGATACGTGTGTACACATATACACCAGTGTCTTGTGTAGATGTGTACATGCATGTGGCGTTTGTGTGGATATGTGTGTGCATGTGCATATGTGTGTCTCTGTATATGTGTACCTGTGTCTGTGTATATGTATACATGTGTTTTGTGTGTGCATGTACATATGTGTATGTGTGCACGCATGTGTGCACATAGAGACATGTGTGAATGCAAGTTTGTGTACAGGCATATATGTGTTTGTGTATTTTAGACATGTACGTCTGATGTGTGCATGTGTGTGCAGACGTATATATGTGTACCCGGGTGGATAGTGCAGAGAGCTAGCCCATTAGGTCCTTCGTTGAAGCCCAGGTGGAACTGTGGTCCCAACCTCATCACACACCTTCTCTCAAAACCATCTAAGCAGACAGTGGAGGTGACATGAACCTAAGAAGAAGGGAGGGAGTGTGGGTTAGAAAGTGAAGGCAGGGGCCAAGAGTATTTTAACCAAAGAAATTCAGCAGGAGAGTGAAGGGGGCTTCCCTGAGGGAACAATTGGTAAAAATCTGCTTGCAATGTAGGAAACCCAGCTTCAATCTCTGGGTCAGGAAGATCCCTTGGAGAAGGAAATGGCAACCCACTCCAGTATTCTTGCCTGAAGAGTTCCATGGACAGAGGAGCCTGGTGGGCTATAGTCCATGGGGTCGCAAGAGTTGGATAAGACTTAGCGACTAAACCACCATCACCATAGCGTGGAGGAGCTGACAAGTAAAAGTGAGGCCAGTCACTAGAGGGGGGCATATGTCGTAGACAAGAATAGTGAAGCTCAAAGAGGTTGAGGAACCTGCTAAGGCCCTCAGCAGTCAAATCAGTATGTGGTCTCTGGGTTGACCAGTGCAAAAAAGCGAACAGACTGGGCGGGCACCATCACCAGGCCCTTCCTCTGCAGGGCTCTAGGTCAGGAAGGGAGTCGGCCTTCCCATATTGCTGGACAGCAATGCCCCCATCCTGGTATAGGGGAGGGGGTGCTGAGGAAGAGAAGACACTAGGTCATTTCCATTTTAGTTCTGTTTACAATGTGTATCTTTGGTCAGGTCAAGTCACCTTTCTGAGCCTCAGTTTTCACATCTGTCATATGGGGTTGCTACCCCAGCACAGCCTCATAGGAAGAAGCCATATAGTGTTGGGGTTGAAAGTCCGGTCTTTGGTGCCCTCAGAGTGAATCCCAGACCCGATCCTCAGCAGCTGTGTGACTTTGGGTCAGTCACTTAACCTCTCAGCCTCAGTTTTCTTCCATGTGAAACGGGGATAACACTGGTCTTGACCTCATGGGACTGGTGAGTTTTAACTCAAAGAATGCCTATAAAGCACTTAGAATGACACAAAGAAAGTGTGTTTTGCCACTGCTATTATTTTGTAAGCTTGTTAGGGGAACAGAACAGGCTTGCTCAAAGGAGACTGCTGAGTTGTGGAAAGATCTGCTGGAAGGGAGGGACATGTATTAACATTCAGTATGTAATAACAGTTCTTTGCACTTATTCACACCCTCCTTCCTTGTGAGAGAAATGTACATTCTTACCCCACTGACTTTGGGCTTGACTATGTAACACAATTCAGCCCATGGATTGTGAATGCATGTGATGAGGTGCTCCACATCTCAGCAGAAGTTTAAAGAGAGTTTCCATCATTGCGCTTGCTTCAGAAGTGTGTCAGAAAAATGAGCTGACCCTGGGGCAGCTCCTACAGCCAGGGCCTGGGGATGAGGAGTCATGGGGCCAAGCCACAGCAGCCACAGCCTACAGGCTGCTGCAGGTGATGAGCGGGGAAAAGAAATGTGTATGATTGTGAGGTCCCGAGACGCTGTGGGTGGTTATTACTC
>NW_011495072.1:2904348-2914738 GCF_000754665.1 Bison bison bison | reverse complement strand
CTCTTCCGATCTCAAGTGAGAGAAAGACAAATATTGTTATGATTTCACTTGTATGTGAAATCTAAACAAAATGAACAAATCAGTTCAGTTCAGTCATTCAGTCATGTCCGACTCTTTGTGACCCCATGATCCACAGCACGCCAGGCCTCCCTGTCCATCACCAACTCCTGGAGTCCATCCAAACCCATATCCATTGAGTCGGTGAGGCCATCCAACCATCTCATCCTCTGTCGTCCCCTTCTCCTCCTGCCCTCAATCTTTCCCAGCATCAGGGTTTTTTCAAATGAGTCAGCTTTTCACATCAGGTGGCCAAAGTACTGGAGTTTCAGCTTTAGCATCATTCCTTCCAAAGAACACCCAGGACTGATCTCCTTTAGAATGGACTGGTTGGATCTCCTTGCAGTCCAAGGGACTCTCAAGAGTCTTCTCCAACACCACAGTTCAAAAGCATCAATTCTTCGGCTCTCAGCTTTCTTAAATAAACATAACCAAATAGAATAGACTCATAGATACAGAGAAAAACAGGTGGTTGTGAGAGGGGAGAGGGGTAGGGGAAAGGAGAGAAACAGGGGAGGAGATTAAGAGGTAAAGACTTTCAGTTACAAAATAAGTGAGTCACAGGGGTGAAAGGCACTGCGTGAGGAATATACTCAATTATTCTGTAATGTCTTTGTATGGTGATGTATTGTAACTAGACTTATGGTGGTGATCATTTTGAAATGTATAGTAATATCAAATCATTATGTTGTACACCAGGAATTAACATAGTATAGTAGGTCAATATACTCCTAAAACAAACTCACAGAAAAAAAGATGAGATTTGTGGCTACCAAAGGCAGAAGTGGGGGGGGACAGGGGAAGGGGAATAAAATGAAAGTGATCAAAGGTACAAACTTCCAGTTATAAGGTAAATAAGTACTAGGGATGTGAAGCATAACACAGTAAGGATAATTAGCACTGCTGTATGTTTTAAATGAAAATTGTTAGAGAATACATTCTAAGTTATCACAAGGAACAACTACATTTTTTTTTCTATTTCTTCAAGTGTTGTCTTGTATGAGATGATGGATTTTACTATACCTATTGTAGTAATGGTCTCACGATCCATGTAAGTCGAATCATTGTTACACCCCTTAAACTTATACAGTGCTGTGTTAGTCGCTCAGTCATGTCTGACTCTGAGACCCCATGGACTGTAGACCACAGTCTCCTCTGTCCATGGGATTCTCCAAGGCAAGAACATTGAAGTGGGTTGCCGTTTCTTTCTCCAAGGGATCTTCCCGACCCAGGGATCGAACCCAGGTCTCCCACATTGCAGGCAGATTCTTTACTGTTTGAGTCTTCAGGGAAGCCCATACAGAGCTGGATGTCAATTACATCTCAGTAAAGCTGGGGGAAAAGAAAGAAGGCGGAGAAGTACAAGAAGGAGGAAGTGGAGGAGGGGAAGGAGGGAAGGGTCTCTAAGGAGATGTCCCACCACCTACTGAGAAGAGAGGTGCCAGCTCTTGGAGCAGAATTCAAGGAGGGGGTTGAAGTAGACAAAACACATGCACACGCAGGTGTGTGCCCACGCATGCATGTGCACACACACACACACGAAACACAAGGAAACCCTCAGCAGAGTCTGCCCTTTATTTCCATAAGGCCCTGCACTACTCAGCAAGTCCCTGGAGTTGGCCAGCTTTCCCACAGGGTCGCCTCGCCCCCACCCCACCCCACCCTGGGGGCTCCTCCCTTGCTCCTGGCCTTGGTTTCTGGGTCATTCTCATTAGAAAGCCCAAGAAGCCATCTGCATTGGCTCCCGTTTTGTTTGCCCTCACTTATGCCATCCTGCTGTGGACGAGCAGGCGGCACGCCAGCTCCAGCCCCCGCCGCAGACCAACGGAAACATTTCCCGGCCTCCGGTTGGATGCCGTTCCCTTCCCGTGGGTCTTCCTTCCAGAGCCAGGTCTGTAAACTTGGGGAGCAAATGGTGTGTTGCCACATTCCCTCCGGTCCAGAAGTCGTTTTTCTCAGAGGGGACGAAAGACAGAGAGGGCTGAGGTCTCGACCGAGCTGCCTGCCCTCTGGCCCCTGAGTCCTTCCTGAGGGGTCCCAAGGGTCTGGCCCACACCGCCATCTTGCTTTTTGGAAGAGGGACTGCTCAGAGATTCTGACCTCACTGGTCCGGGAAAACTTTCCATCTTGAGTGCTTGCCATCTGGGAGGCAAAGCAAACATCTGGTCACATAGTTGCCTTCCTCCATGCCAGCCTTTCCACTCGGGGATTCCAGGCATTCGTTCCATCAGTTCTTTATTTTCCTCCATACCATCTAGCTGGGCTCTGGCTGCTTCTATCCCCTCCCAGCCAGGGAGCCATTCATGGCCTCTCTCCCCTTGCGTCTGCTCCTGGCCCTGATGGGAATTTTTCTGTGGCTTTCTGTGCTCTCCAATCCTGCAATTTACCACCCAATGCTCCTTGCACTGAAGACTTTCCGGGCAGAATCTTGGTCTACTGTGGTCAGTCTGGGTAATTGTCACAGAAGGCCTTGAAGAAACCGCCTCTGTAGCCAGCTCCTGGCAGCTTTGGCCTGTGTTTGGTGCTCTTGGGGTGCAAGGACCAGACGCATGCTTGGGCAACCTCCTGCATCGCTGGCAGAGTCTGTGAGCAGGAATGAAGCTCTGGCTGGCTCGGCAGGGCTTGTGGAGTGCTGCCTCTGGGCTCCTCCCCACTCAGCCCTGCAGCTTCAACATCTCTTCCCTGCTCCTATGTCTTCAGCATCCTTGCAACTTGACCTTTCTCAGCTGCTGCTGCTCCCACGGCTCCTGCCCTCCATCTTTCTCTCCTCTTTGTCTCCTGTGCTTCTGACCGCTCATGCTGCCTAGAGCTTTGTGGCTTCCACTGACTGCCATCCCTTGTGGCATCTCTCAGCTCTGCTGCATTCTACTGACTGGAGCCACCTCAGTGTGGCTGCTGTCAAACTTGCCAAGAGGCTCCCAGCCCACCTTGCACCACAATCCTGGCTTAGCTCCTCAAAAACACCAAACTCTGTCTCCTTGGCAAATCTATTAGCTCCATGCAACCTGAGCTGGGATTTTGGTCCCCACAGTGCCCGAATGATGCTAGCATGTGTGTATGCTCAATGAGTATTCTTGAGTGGCTAAGTGAGTGATCTTGTGCCTTGATGTGACTGGAGGGAGAAATCGTAGGTACCCAGTGAGGAGCAGGGGAAGGCAGACATGGTCGGACTGAAGGCAGCAGGCACGGGGCGGTAGACAGGCTGAAGGGAGTTCAGGTCGAACCGTGAGGCCTCAGATGCCAGGCCCAAAGTCTGGGCCTGGCTGTCACCTGCGCCTGAGGCTGAAGCTTCATGCTGAGGAAGTTGTTGCTGTTGTTCAGTCACCCAGTCGTGTCCAACTCTTTGCAGCCCCATGGACTGCAGCACACCAGGCTTTCCTGTCTTTCACCATCTCCCGGAGCTTGCTCAGACTCAGGCTGTCCATTGAGTCGGTGATGCCATCCAACCATCTTGTCCTCTGTCGTCCCCTTCTCCTCCTGCCTTCAGTCTTTCCTAGCATCAGGGTCTTTTCTAATGAGTTGGCTATTCGCATCAGGTGGCCAAAGTATTCGATTTTCAGCTTCAGCATCAGTCCTTCCAATGAATATTCAGGACTGATTTTCTTTAGGATTGGCTGGTTTGATCTCTTTGCTGTCCAAGGGACTCTCAAGAGTCTTCTCCAACACCACAGTTCAAAAGTATCAATTCTTCTGCGCTCAGCCTTCTTTATGGTCCAACTCTCACATCTGCACATGACTACAGGAAAAGCCATAGCCTTGACTATATGGACCTTTGTCTGCAAAGTAATGTCTCTAGTTTTTAATATGCCGTCTAGGTTCATCACACAGAGGAAGGGGTATGCGTAATTTAGGAGGAGGCCTTTGGCAGCCACCGGAGAATGTATTGAAGCATAAGAAACCTGGAAGCCTGAAGACAAGATGGGAGGCTCTGGAAAGATGTTGGGCTTGGCTAAGGGCTAGCCAGAGCCTGGGCAAATGGATGATGTGGAGGCCTGGGAGACTGGAGAAGGAGCCAAGTCCAAGAAGAGGGGACCTGCAAGTCCTGGGGTCTCTGCGTGGGTCCCATACTCCAATCTCTAGGAGGGCAGAGGAGTGACAGAGTCTGGACACGGGCAGATGATCAGACCAGGAGCAAGGACAGTGGCCGTGCCAGTGCGGCCTGGGTGCCCATCGGCCTGGCTTGCTCCTTGTCTCTGTCACTTACTAGTTTGCTGAGCTTGACTAATCACTTCTGACCTCTGCACCTCTGTTTCCCGATCCGTCCCAAGGGAATAAGAGTGTCCTAGTTGGGACGATTCCCTAAGAAAATGCAAGCGAAGTGCCCACGTGGACTTAGTCCTCTGGAAAACAGCAACAATTCCTTTGTAACCAACATTATTATAAAATAATAACATGTTCGTTGCACACCCTGGGACCCAGAAGGACTGGTGCTTGCAGATTCAGGGACAAGAGCTCAGCTACAGACCGGGCTTCCCAAGAGAGTACAAACACCTGTGTCTGGGTTCTCAGGAAGGTTGCTAAGCTCCTCAGTGGGGGCGGAGGCAATGAAGGCTGCCCCTCAGGCCAGTGAGGCTGGAAGACTGGGGTGAAGAAGCCTGCTGGGGGTGAATTGGACTCAGCAATGAGGAGCTGGGTGGCAGAGGTGACAGAGGGGATGCCCTTCTGACTCAGTGTCCCCCTGCTCTTTGGCAATGCTTCCGACAAAAGAGGTGAGGGAGGCAGTGGGTGAAGCACTGCCCAGAGGGTGGACTTGGGGTTGGCCGAAGACGCTAGTCACCAGGCAGAGCAGTGACACAGCCACACCCAGTCACTGAAGTGGCAGATTCTATCAGCGGGAGACGTTCTTCAGGCCTGCTTTTGATTGGAATGGCTCTCACACTTCTCCACAGCGTCTCCACTCCACCCTGTTTTCTGGAGCACTGGGCTCACTTCCCAGTGGGTCCCGAATCACCATTACGTTCCATCTGTGGGACACTGGAGCTTGGGGAGGGAGGCGACAGCTCTGACTCAGAGCTAAGAGCAAGCCTGGGCCTACGGCTTCTAAGCTTCAGGTTCCCGGCCATCCCTGAACGTCTCTCTGTTTCCTTCTGCACATCTAAACGAAATGAACACAGCACTCATGGTCGAGTCCTTAGTTTGAAAGTTCAGTCAAGGTGAGCTGGTTATCAAAGTTCATGAAGAAGCTGTCACATCAGATTTCACCCTTGAAATAAAGCTGCAGTAGGCATGCTGCAGTCATCACTATCCACATTTTCAGAGGAAACAGGTTCAGAGGGTTTTGGAGCTGGCTGAGCATAAGCCCAGGTCTTTCCACCTTGAAGCTGGTGCACTGTTCCCCAAAGAGGCGCTCTGCCTGCTTAAGGTTCAGAGCTGTGAGGTGGGTGTGAGGTGTTGATTTCTCTAACAGTCCCCCCAGATGGTGGCCTGGGGAGCATTTATAAAGCTGGGACTAGGACGGCAGAGGTTGTGCCCCCTGCTGGCAGCTTCTGACAGGGGAACAATGGAGCAAATGGTGAGAACTTCTCAAGGAGAGGTCTGCTTTCCCCTTGTCCATGGCATTAAGCTCCAAGAAAAGGGACTGAAGGACAGTGTGCCCAGAGCTGCCCAGGAGGTGTCTGGAGGCCGTCCCACCCTCGAAAATTCGAGAAAGGTGCTGCTCTTCAGTAGACGCCAGAGCTGGAACTGGATGCCTAAATTCAAATCTTTTTTCCCAGCTGACTAGCCCTGTGGGTTTGACATGTCATTTACTCTCCCACATCAGTTTTTCCATGTGAAACAAAAGATCCTACCTCTAGGAAACAGCCCTTGGTACGGCTCCCGGTGCGCTAAATAATTGTGAGCTACTGTTCAGATTATCGCTACCACCAACCCCAGCAGCCTCTCCTCCTTCTCAGCTGCTACTGCTTTACAGCTCACGACCAGACCCAGCCAGGAATAAACCGGCGCAAGGATGAGTGTGGAGAAGAAGCAAATTCAGCAGAAGGGGTGGGCCAGCTTTGCTCCAAAGCTCTGTAATCTGCCTTGCTTCCTCCCTGCAGTCTACAGGGCCTCCCCTGTCATCCGTGTGACCAAGGGCCCATGGAACACTGGCCAGATGAAGGGACAGGCCGGACTGAGCCTTCACCCTCTGACTGACATTGCCAAGCACCATCTTGGAAATGATGGTCATTAAGAAGCTGACCTTGCTCTCCTGGACATGCACCGCAGGACAGGAGCGTGGTGGGTGGCATGGACCCGTGGTTGTTCAGCCGCCCCCTCAGAGCTGTGTCCCCTCTACACAATGCCAGAGACACAGGACTCGGTCGGCACAGTGGCCAAAGGCACAAGTCAGGCTCAAAGAGTGGGTGCCTGGAGGAGCGGTCCACTCTTCCTCTCACCGTCCTGGCGTCAAGAAGACTTGGCTCCTGGCCTTAGTGCTGGAAACTGCGTCCTCATCTTGGTCTTTCTCCATTACCACCAACTCCGCTCCGCCTGGATGGCCGCCCTGGGGAACTGGTTCAGTGCAAAACAAATAGAAATGTATTTTGTATTGGATCATTGGCAGCAAGGATGGAGTCTAACTGCCCTCTGGCCTGTTAAACTAGAACCAAGACCAAGCGTCATTCTACAGTAACACAAAGGTCAGCTCACCCAGACACACAGACCCTAGGTTAGAAGGTATGAGACTGAGGGATAACCCCCTCGGTGTGTGGATGGGTGCCCCCAAAGCTCAGAGACACTTGCCCAAGGTCACACAGCAAGGTGAGAGCCAAGAATGGGGACCCAGGTCTCTGAAACCTCCCCACCCAGGTCCTCAGCTGGTTTGTCTGGGGTTGATATAATTCTTGGATGTCTGCCAGGGCTTTAGTCTTAATGAGGTAGAAGCTGGCTTTCCCTGAATTCTAATGATTAGAAATGCCATTTCGGGATTCTCCGATACAATAATAATCATTATTCCTAATAAGAACAACAGAACTTTGGAAGATTTTAATGTAACTTTCTAACTTTCTTTTCTTTTCTTTTTTTTTTTACTTTCTAACTTTCTAATCTAACTTTCTAACTTGAATATTCAATTTGTTTAGAAGAGTTTGGGAGTTTCCAGATACTCTCTATATAGTTGTTTTTGTTGTTCTTTAGTCACTAAGTCATGTCCGATTCTTTGTGACCCCATGGACTGCAGCACACCAGGCTCCTCTGTCCTCCACTATCTCCCAGAGTTTGCTCAAATTCATGTCCATTGAGTCAGTGATGCTGTCTAAACATCTCACCCTCTGTCACCGCTCGCTCCTCCTGCCTTCAATCTTTCCCAGCATTAGGGTCTTTTCCAGTGAGTCGGCTCTTTGCATCAAGTGGCCAAAGTATTGGAACTTAAACTTCAGCAACTATCCTTCCAGTGAATATTCAAGGCTGATTTCCTATAAATTTAACTGGTTTGATCTCCTTGCAGTCCAAGGGACTCTCAAGTGTCTTCTCCAGCACCACAGTTGGAAAGCATCAATTCTTCCATGCTCAGCCTTCTTTATGGTCCAGCTCTCACGTGTACATGACGACTGGAAGCACTATAGCTTTGACCATATGGATCTTTGTCAGCAAAGTCTGTATAAAGTAACTATTCTCACATATTAATGTCTATAAAATCATCCAAAAAAACTGACTGTACCATCTCTCAAGGTGCCCAGGTATTTGACCACAGAGAATATCCTATTTCTCCAAAAGCTGGATACCCACCCATTCTTGGAATACTATCTGAAAAACCAGAAGTCCAAGACTTGAGTACTCAAGGTGGCTGTACAGTTGGGAGGTCAGCACAGAAGACAGGCCCCCTGCTGACAGGTGGTCTGTTTGGGGGCTGCAGGGTAGACCATGGACTAGGCAGTGGAGCGCTGGGCTTCTAGATGGAGGGCTTGGCTGACTGAGAGAGAAAAGAGGAGGCTGTGACCGTGCCTGGGGTGACATGTGTTAGGACTGCCTTGTTTATCAATGAAGACTGTCATTTCAGGGCTGGCATTTCTTCAGGACATTCGAATTACCACTCATTCCTGCAACGTGTCCCTTGACAAGTACAGCTCTGCAAGTGATCTTGCAGTCAGGCTCTATCATCCTTGCCCACCCTCCCCAGAATTTGAGAACAGCACCTCCCTTTATTTATTCTCCCCACTGCCTCAGTGAGGTTGGCATGATTGTTCCCATTCCTCAGAAGAGGAAAGTGAGGCACAGAGATTAAAGAGCTCACCAAAGGCCACACAGCAAGCAATCGGCAGAGCCAAACTATGAATCCAAGCCCACCTGACACCCAAACCTTTCTCTTAGACCAGCTTTCTTTCTTTCTTTTTATATATTTATTTCTGATTGTGCATGGGCTCTTCATCACAGCTCACAAAGCGAGTGGGCTCAGTAGTTGTGGTGTGTAGACTTAGCTGCCCTGCAGCGTGTGGGATCTTAGTTCCCTGACCAGGGGCTGAACACATGTCCCCTGCATTGGAAGCAGATTTTTTTTAACCACTGGATCACCAGGAAAGTGCCTAGACCAGGTTTCTTTAGTTATGGTCCATGGTCATCTGGATCAGACCTCCTAGGGGTGTTTGTCAAGTCTGAAGACCTCTAGGTCCCATTTCAGAGCTATAGCATAGGAGCCTTGGGATTGGAACACGGGAATGTGCCTTTTTAACAATACCCTGAGGGGTTCTAACAGTAGGTCTCAAAGTTTGATGAACAGTTTCCTAATTGAAGGAGCAAAGTTGATGCCCACAGATGGGATGCCCTCTCTAGGCACTGAGGTCCAGATGCCAGGGATGGGCTCTCTCCCTGAAGCTCAGCTCTTTCCAGCCTGAGACACACAGCTCTTCCCTATCCCACCCTGCTATGTGGCCACCCCCTCCTCACAGGCGCAGGCTTGTCCCCAGTCGTATGTTCTGCATGCTGGCTCAGCACAATGACCACAGCATTTTCTGCCACATGGTTATAGGGGGCTATCCCTTAGTGCTGTGCTGCTCAGTTATCTAGGCTGCCCCAGTCCCACCTGCAAGAACAAGGGAGAGGGGTCAGCTCACCCTGTGTGCATGATTGTGAACAGCTCAGAAACAGACTTCTAAACACTGGAGCAGGAAACCTGCACCCCACAGGCCAGGTCACAGCAGCATCTCATCTTCTGGTTTACCACTGTGTACAGATCAGGGCCAACAGATTGGTATAGTTTGCAAATGGATTTCCCTGGTGACTCAGTCGATAAAGACTCTGCCTGCAATGCAGGAGACCCAGGTTCGATCCCTGAGTTGGGAAGATCCCCTGGAGAAGGGAATGGCAACCCACTCCAGTATTCTTGCCTGGAGAATTCCAAGGACAGAGGAGCCTGGTGGGCTACAGCCCATAAGGTCGGGAAGA
This sequence comes from Bison bison bison, assembly GCF_000754665.1. Classification (NCBI taxonomy): domain Eukaryota; kingdom Metazoa; phylum Chordata; class Mammalia; order Artiodactyla; family Bovidae; genus Bison; species Bison bison. Next base: position 2,905,321 of record NW_011495072.1, on the reverse strand, counting down.
GTCAGACACAACTTAGCGACTAAATCCTCACCATCATAGTCTGCAAGCACCAGGTCTGTGATTACTCATACAGAAACAAGCCCTTTGGGAGACAGGCTATGATGGCTTCCAGGCTCTCGCAGCACGATCCCTTTAGCTCTGGGGATGGCACCACCTTGACAGGAGAGGCTGTTTGGCTGGGAGTGAAGTTGTCCCAGAACAAGACAAGGAGGAAGGAGGGAGGAAGCAGCCCTGGGAAGGCACCCACGCTGGTGACAGCTGTGTCACTCTGCCATCCCTGCAGCCCCATTCAGCTGTGTAGCCTCAGGCTCTTGGCCCCCCTCTGCTGTCCCTTGATCACCTGTGCCTGTGATCCCATCCCTGCAACCTCGACTGAGAACGCCTGGTCCAGGGAGGCCACCAGAGGGAAGGTGCTCACATGGTGACGGCTGATGCCAACCTCCCCCTCAGATTGTCCCTCTGGGAGTTTGAATTTTATTTTTTTAAAACTTTTTATCTTGTATTGGGGTATAGCTGATCAACAATGTTGTGATAGTTTCAGGTGAACAGCAAAGGGACTCAGTCATACATATCAGTTCAGTTCAGTTCAGTGGCTCAGTCGTGTCCGACTCTTTGCGACCCCATGAATACCAGCACGCCAGGCCTCCCTGTCCATCACCAACTCCCGGAGTTCACTCAGACTCACGTCCATTGAGTCAGTAATGCCATCCAGCCATCTCATCCTCTGTCGTCCCCTTCTCCTCCTGCCCCTAATCCCTCCCAGCGTCAGAGTCTTTTCCAACACCACAGTTCAAAAGCATCAATTCTTTGGCACTCAGTTTTCTTCACAGTCCAACTCTCACATCCATACATGACCACAGGAAAAACCATAGCCTTGACTAGACGAACCTTTGTTGGCAAAGTAATGTCTTTGCTTTTGAATATGCTCTCTAGGTTGGTCATAACTTTCCTTCCAAGGAGTAAGTGTCTTTTA
>NW_011495072.1:2904123-2904248 GCF_000754665.1 Bison bison bison | reverse complement strand
AACAAAATGAACAAATCAGTTCAGTTCAGTCATTCAGTCGTGTCCGACTCTTTGTGACCCCATGGACTGCAGCACACCAGGCTTTCCTGTCTTTCACCATCTCTCGGAGCTTGCTCAGACTCAGG
>NW_011495072.1:2903872-2904023 GCF_000754665.1 Bison bison bison | reverse complement strand
AACAACAGAACTTTGGAAGATTTTAATGTAACTTTCTAACTTTCTTTTCTTTTTTTTTTTTACTTTCTAACTTTCTAATCTAACTTTCTAACTTGAACATTCAATTTGTTTAGAGGAGTTTGGGAGTTTCCAGATACTCTCTATATAGTTG
>NW_011495072.1:2892443-2903772 GCF_000754665.1 Bison bison bison | reverse complement strand
CACAGTCCAACTCTCACATCCATACATGACCACAGGAAAAACCATAGCCTTGACTAGACGAACCTTTGTTGGCAAAGTAATGTCTTTGCTTTTGAATATGCTCTCTAGGTTGGTCATAACTTTCCTTCCAAGGAGTAAGTGTCTTTTAATTTCATGGCTGCAATCACCATCTGCAGGCATACACATACATGTACTTAATTCTCCCCCAAACTCCCCTCCCATCTAGGCCGCCACATAACATTGAGCAGAGTTCCCTGTGCTATAGAGCAGGTCCTTGTTGGTTATCTGTTTTAGATATGGCAGTGTGTACATGTCCATCTATGGGAGTTTGAATTTTAAATAGCATAGGAGTTGGGGATTTATGGAGGGAGAGTGAAAGTCGCTCAGTCGTGCCTAACTCTTTGCGACTCTGTGGACCATATACAGTCCGTGGAATTCTCTAGGCCAGAATACTGCAGTGGGTTGCCTTTCCCTTCTCCAGGGGATCGTCCCAACGCAGGGATTGAACTCAAGTCTCTTGTGTTGCAGGTGGATTCTTTACCAGCTGAGCCAAAAGCAAGTCGCCAGTCTCAGGAGCTAGCAGAATCATTAATCTACTGCTGAGAGGGCAATGAGGAATATGAGTCCCAGATGTCCCCTTCATGTGTGATCCCACACTGGATCCTGGGTGCCGTGAGGACCCAGACTCAGCTCTTCCCTGGTGGGGGTCTCAGTGAGATGCCTGCCTCCACAGGATCCCAGCAACTCTCCACCTGAAGCTTAGAGGGCTTATTCAGCAGAACCCCCAGTGGGGGCACTTTCCAGCTCTCTTCCCCTCTGAAGTGGCAGCTGGTGGCCTTGGGCTCCAGAAAGAGGGAGGGAGAGCGCTGACACCAAAGCACCAAAGTGTGACAGGCTTTTTCCCACATCGCATGGCTTATCTTCTGTAATGAACACAGTGCCTCTGAGCAACAGAAAGGGTGGTCTTATACGTGGGTGAACGACGTGAGAGTATTTTAGAATGAACAGCACAGTATTTTAGACCTTTGAACCCATGCTCTCTGCATGCTTGCTCCTGCTGTTGATGTGCTGTGGACATGAGGATCAGCATGGACTGCCCTGTTTTTTCTGCTGCAGCCTCTACACTTAAAACCAAAACCAAACAAACATTGGTGTCTTTCCAGAGGCCCAGAAGGTCACCTGACGGATGGCCCATGCGTCATTTCTGAGGTCAAAGGGGGTCCTTCCCTGCAGGAGAGCCATCTGCTTCGGGCCCCTTGCTGCCCAACCAGAAAACCCTTGGCTCCTGTCTCTGCCAAGGGCAGCACGTTGAGCTGGAGGGGACCCTGGACATCCCTCCTCCTTCGCTAGGAGAGGAGCCTGAGTCCCAGGGAGGGGAAATCTCTTGGATTGTGTCTAACTGACATTTTGGGAAAAATTCCTGGTTGCCACACAAAGGCACAGGACATCCATTATCTCATTTAATCCATGATACATCTAGAGGCGAGAGGTCCTCTTATTATCACCATCTTTGTTATCTTGAGATAAGGAAGCTGAGACTACTTAGCAAGGTCAAATATTCTCCCAGAGGGACAGAAGGCAGAGCTTGAAGCCAGCAGGTCTGATCCAGGAATCGCCCCCCACCCCCACCCCCCTGCTTTCAACTGTCCGATGAGTCTGCCCCCTGCCCTGCCACATTCATCCTGTTGCAGAGAATTCATCTCAAATGATGCTCATGACACATGTGTGCTGTCCTTCTAGACCCCCGTGTTCCATTGCACTTGATCAGCTTTGAATGTTGAGACTTAAGTATCTGATACTTGGTCACTACACAATAAAAGAGGGAAGGAGTGTTTTATTTGGAAAGAAAGACTGAAATACAAAATGCTTATGTGGAAGATGGGGCTAGGGCACTTTGGGACAGTGGAAGGTTTAGAAGGTGGGCTTGAGTGAAGGTGATAGAAAAATCAGGATTGATTGTCCTTAAATTGTCAGATCTGGCACTGGTCAACATGATAGTCCTACTTTTTCTATCCGACAGTATTTAAGTTGGAAAAAAAGGTATTTAATTATATCAGATGCTTTGTTTGCTGAGTATCAGAAAATAATTAAGTTGGGTAAAACACAGGGAATCATGGGCTTCCGGAAGAGAAGAGCTCAGTGGCAGTGTGGCCTTCTGGCTGCGAGTCCTTGGGTCTTTCTTTGGCTCTGCTTTTTCTGGCATATAAACTTCTTCACACATTGGCTTCTCTCATGGCAGCTAAATGGCAACAAGATTCCAGGACTCATCTGCATACCATCCTGTCCAAAAAGAGATGAGAATTTGTGGCTTGGTGAACATGAACTTGAGATAACTTCTCATCCCTGACTCATCAAGGGCAAGGGGTAGGATTACGCTGATGGCCATAGGTCCATCATTAGGACATTGGGATGTCCACATCAGTTCAACCCAAACAACACGGCAGCTTCCCAGCTGGGAAAGGAAAAATGGATGCTTGGCACCAGTGTAGAATTCCTACTATACACATTTTTCTATCATCTCTTCACTTTTAAATAAGGAACATCAATTACTTTATGCCATCCCGAGTGTTAGATTCTAGTCTTTCCCCATGATCGGTTAAACTTCATTTGCTATAATTTCTATTATCTACTAATTAAAAAGGCTTCCTTGGTGGCTCATTGGTAAAGAACCCGCCTGTAAATGCAGGAAACGCAGGTTCAATCCCTGGGTGGGGAAGATCCACTGGAGAGGGAAATGACAACCCTCTCCAATATTCTTGCCTGGGAAATCCCATTGACAGAGAAACCTGGTGGGGTTACAGAAGAGTCGGACACAACTTAGTGACTAAACAACAAAAACAACTAATTAAAAAGCAATTATTATTATTATGTACTCCCCATTTCATAGACTGAAAAAAATAAGGTACCTTGCAGTCATGTTTTATAAATCTTGAGAGATAATTAGAATTATACTCTTCTACTGAAGACTCATTGGAAAAGGCCTTGATGCTGGGAAAGATTGAAGGCAGGAGAAGAAGGGGACGACTGAGGATGAGATGGTTGGATGGCATCACTGACTCACAGGACATGAGTTTGAGCAAGCTCTGGGAGTGGGTGATGGACAGGGAAGCCTGGTGTGCTGCAGTCCATGGGGTTACAAAGAGCTGGACATGACTGAGCGACTGAACTGAAAAATCACAAAGCCTTAAGCTTCCACTTTTGTTCACAAATGAAATCACAAATACTACTGGTGTGGTCTTAAAACCAGATGCTCTCAATTCCCCTGGAGAATTTCAAACCCTGACATGATCTGGACTTGGCCCAGGGGTCCTGGTTAATACCAACAAGGCACTCTCTGTTATCAGCAAGCCCCCATGGCAACCAGGGGCAGAGAAACTCACAGCCCAGCTGGAGCCATCTTCCCAAACCAAGAAAATGGACTGTTGACCTCTCTGGGGACTTTCAGGTTCTATCATTTTCTAGGGTAGAATCTATCTTATACTGGCCTGTGAGCTAGGCAAGGAAACAAGTGATAATAAATTTGATCTCATAATGCAACAGGATGCCCTCCTCTGAACCCCACAGGTAAACAGTACTGCAGTAGTTCTCAAGCTTTTTGGTCTCAAGACTCCGTGAAAGGACCCTGCAGGACCCAGCTGAAGACATGGAGGAGCTTAGTTATGTGAGTTCTGTCTGTGGGTATCAACTGTGTCAGAAACTCAAACGGAGAAAGTTTTAAAACAAAGAACATCCCAATAGCATCCCAATGATCCCAATGTCATCACATCATGCAGCTTCTGGAAGCTTCCCTAGGCATTCATGAGAAGATGGGAGTTCAAAAGGCAAACGATGACTTAGTATCATCATCAACATCATTTTGGTGCCAGACTCACTGAAATAGAACACCGATTTTGAGAGCGGGTTTTTTGAATTGGATAGCATGGGTTCACCCTCTGGCTTCACCCTTTAAGCTCAATTTCTTAATTGAGCTTAAAAACCATGCCTCAATTTCTCTGTAAGTTCATTAACCTTTCCATACTAATGGAAATTACTATTTGGGCTAATTACTAATTACTAATTGGGCTAGTAATGTGACCTGCCTTTTTGGGCTGCTGGGAAAATTAAATAAAACAAATACCTATAAAGCATTTTAGAACAGACTAGTATATAGTAAACATTATCTATTATTGATAAATATTAGTTGCTATTGGCTGAAAACATTAGCTTTTATCACCATCTCGCTATTGTTAGTATAGATGGTTGTGCTGTCCCCACGGGACTTGTCCCTCTGCCTGGCTTATGATACTGCTGTTGGGACCCTAAGCTCCCTGTGAGCACGTGGGTTCATGGGGGCCAGTCTGCTCAAAGTCCACCTTAGTCTCCAGTACTGGATCTTACATCATGGAGGAGGCCACACTGGCTGCAGAAGTCAACAACTGGCTCTGCTTCAAATGAGAAATAGAGGAGTCAGAGCCAGCTGCCAGGCTCCTAACTCACTGTATTGAGAGCAATACCACAAAGCAACAGTTCGCTTTTTTTTTTTTTAATTTGTCACTTTTCCCATATAATTTTAAGTTGATATACTGTTTTTTTATTCTGTTTAAGAAATTCTCCCTCTCTCTCTCTCTCTTTTTTTTTTTTGGCTGTATGGCATGTGGGATGTTAATTCCCTGACCAGGGATCAAACCTGTGCCCACTGCAATGAAATCGTGGAGTCCTAACCACTGGACCATCAGGAAAGCCCCAACAATTCACTCTTCGGCTGTGGTCAAAGAGAGAATTAACTCAGAACACTGCATTTCCTAGATCTGGCATTGTAGAAATTCAAAACCAATCGTCACCCTCATAAGTGCACTTACAAAAGTGTGTTGGACAGTGTCCATCTGCCCATCCAGACTCTCCAGCCACTCTTCTATCAAGAACTCTCCACTCTGCATCACGGGGTGGAGGGGATGCTGCCTTCTGGTTGAGTCGGGGCACAGGGAGGCTCAGGCAGGAGGGTGGCGGGCATGAGTAACGAGCAGTCAGGCGGTTTTCCTCTGGCTCCCTCCCTGCTGGGAGCAGACTGCTGTTCAACCAGCGGGTACAGCTCCTGTTAGGTGTCTGTCTACTAGCTGTCCCAGGTTCTGGTTCCCTCCCTCTTCTCGTCCCTTCAGGTGTAGTGTGGAAATGGCTCATTGCTAGTCCTTCAGGGCCCCCCACCCCTTGTTAAGATTTCCCTGGACCTCGCCCAAGACCAGGTAAATGGTCCCTTCATCAAGCTCTCCTCAAGAACCATGATCAAGTGTGCCATCTATTTTCTCTGGGAACCTGACTAAAGCAGAGATAGCATACATGTGTGAGAGTGTGTCACACATTCTAGTGTGAAAAGATAAACACAAGAGTATTCACAGAATTGTTGCTGTGGGACTAGCCATGATTTCTTTCTTTCTTTTGTTTCTCTGCACTTTCTGATTTTTATACAAGGCAACATGCATTATTTATATTTTAAAAAATTGTGTGAAAAATGAAGATTCACAGATTTATGAGATCCAATGGTTTCTATCTAGGAGGACTGGGCTCAGTCAGGGGAGACCAGAAACCATCAGGTCCAGATCCTTTGGGGACAGAGCTGAGCCCTGATCCACTCTGATGGAAAGAAACTAAAGACACTGGCCATTGCCCCGTAGATCAGATGTCATGAGGATTAATGAGATAAACATGTCTGCAGCTTGGAATTCTTAATGTGATTAAAAAGAAAATAAGAGTCCCATTATCATTCTTTGGCTTTGGAAGGGCCCTTCAATCTTGGCTGCCCTGAATCTTGCTGCCATCCTGATGGTGTTATAACCAGGCCAGGTGCAGAGTAGAAGCAAGAGGGCAGGGCTGTCATGGGGCAGGGGGGATGGCTCAACCTGGTAGCCTTCAAGATTCAGCACACACAGAACTATCTGTGTGTGTGTGTGTGTGTATGTGTGCGTGTGTGCTCAGTCATGTCTGACTCTTTGCGACCTCATGGACTGTAGCACTTCAGGCTCCTCTGTACATGGAATTCTCCAGGCAAGTACACTAGAGTGGGTAGCCATTCCCTTCTCCAGGGGATTTTCCTGATCCAGGGATTGAACTAGAGTCTCCTGCATTGCAGGCAGATTTTTTACCATCTGAGCCACCAGGGAAGCCCATAGAAGCATCTGAGGATGTGCCAAATGCAGATTCTAAGGCACTTACCCAATAGAGGCAAGATGGGGCTGAGGCATCTGCATTCTATAGTTGGCTGTCCTCCACTCCCACACACATACACATCACAAGGAATAAAGGTGCCCCAGCCACTGAGTTTGGGGCACAGTTTCTGCCTCCTTCAAACTCTCATCCTAAGACTCAGTGAGCAGAGGAAGGGAGAAGGGGAAGAAGAGGAGGAGAGCTCTGTGGTGGTGAGAGGCAGTCATGCCCAAACCAATCTGGTCATCACCAGAAGGAAACCCACAAGTGGGACATTGAACCGCCTGGGCGATTAGTGCTCTGGAAACCACGGGGACCCACTGGAGACTTTGACTGATGCTGTGTTCTTTTCCATTTCTTCTCTGATTACATTGATCCTGTACTTTTGCTGATGTTGTGACAGTCTAATTATAGACTTCTCAGCTGCTGAGCAAACAGTCGTACCCTCTCGGTAAATCCGCCTGTTACACAAGCTCCAGCTCTGGGACAGTCATTACACACAGCCAGCCCCATGGTGTGCTGGGCAGCCATGCCACACACTCTTCACCTCCTTCATGATGAGGCTGGAGCTGGAGGTGCTGAGCGTGAGCCAAACTGGGTTCCTTTTTGTTGTTGTTGTTAACATATGGGGAAACTGAGGCCCAGAGCAGTGGTGAAAGCAATGCAGAGCTAGGGATGAAATCTGAGACTTGGGGAAGGGTGGGTGATGTGTTCAAGGCTCCTTCCTTCCTTCCTTTCCTCCCTCCCTATTTTCTTTCTTTCCTTCTTTCTCTTTCCTCCCTTCCCTTCTTTCTTTCTGTCTTTCTTTTAGTGAACATCATCCACTCAGGGTCTATTTTAAGGAGTTTGAAGAGGAAAAGTATCACTGGACCAAGAGCAGAGAGTATCAGCAAGGTGGGGCCAGCTGGATGACCTCCATCCCCAAACTTCCCAATAATCCATTTCCTGGTCCTCCAACTTATGAACTTCACAAATTTGTCTGGATCTGTGTCCCAGAGCTAGATGGATCAGAGGATGCTTACTCATTCAAGACATGCTCACAAGAGATGGATGTAAAGGCTGGGAGGAAGAGGTACATGTTCTGGCCATCCAGCATCTGGACCTCCTTGCTCTGTCTGGAGAATTTCCTACCTGAAGAGGGAGAGCCCACTTCTCAGAGCTAAAGGTGAAAACATCAAGTAATCAGAAGGTTTTGAGCCTTCTTTGTGACTAGGGCTTGGGCACATGACCTTGGCTTTGCTGATCAGCTGCCCTCACCCAGATTTGGAATCAGAAACTAGCTATGGGACACAAAGATTCCATCTATCAGCGGGTGGCAGCAGTGTTCAGAGTAACAGTTACATCATTTCCAGAGGCAGCAGCAGCAACATGCATTGACTACACCTATGATGACATCATGGCATCTTCCCTGGACATACAGTATGATTTTTACTTCCCTACAGTATGATTTTTAAGCCTTGTTCCCAGTAGCACAGCCAATCAGCCAAGTTCTCTAGCCATTCTGCTGATTCTGTGGGCTCCCCCAAATCTTTAAAATAAATTTGATTTTTCTTAAATCATCCAGAGTCACTTGTGATTGCTTGCAACTAAAAATCTAGACTAATATGTAGGCTGGAGGACAATGTTTGCCATCCCCTGGGAGGTGAGGTAGACATTACTAGCAGGTGGGCATCATCTTCCTCTGGCAAGCTACACCAGAATGGCAAGAGCCTCTTTCTCAAGAGACACAGACTCCTGCCTGGGGAGGTTTAGGCATTATGGCAGCTGGCAAGACAGACATCTGGGGCCTAAATGTAAGGCAGGTTCAGAACAGATATGAAATGGTCAGTTAACAATTTACACTTTGATGGAATCCCTTTTCCTTGAAGGGACATTTGAAAACATTAATCCTTAGATAAGAGATCTGGAGCCCTAGAGGTAAAGGCAGTCACAGGAAGGCATTGAGAATTTACCCTCCTCTGCTCTCATCCAACTTGCTTGGCAAGCTCTTCTAAATAAAGGGAGAAAAGAGTCCAAGGTTGGCAAAGAGATGGATTTTGTGAACACGGCAACTGCTGTCACATGCATTCACTACCTCACTTGATCAGCACACACAGAGACCTCCATGAAGCTGGGAAGTTTGTTATCTTTCCCATTTTTGGATTAGGGAGCTGAGACTCAGAGCGGTTAAGCCATTTGAAAGAGATACTAGCCCTCTGGATACATCTTACATCCTTTCTCCAGTGATCCCTTTAGGGTGTTGAGCGGGAAGGGTGTCTAGAGACGCTAGCTCAGAGAGATGAGGTCGGCTCTGCTCATATTGGGCACACTCATTTCTCTGGCAGTGCCACCATCACTCCATTCCCCTTTCTGGTCCCCTCTCTTGGTTCATGCTGCCTCCGTGCCCCAGCGTTTCCCCTTCCATGCTGTACTTTAGGCTGCTGTCATAGCCATGCCCAAAGATGCAGCCATCCTCTCCTCCCTGCCCCATGAGATCTGACATTCTAGGTCCTTTCCTCCTGTGCTTTGCTCTCAATAAAACTCACACCTTCTAATCTAACCTAGCACTCATTCTGCAATACCCAAGAAAAATATTGACCTAAAGAAACCTGAGAAGAAACAGGGGTTTACTGGTGAGAGTTCCAGGTGGGAAGTGGAAAGTTAAGGTATCCCTTGGCTCCACCAGAGACTTGCAAGGATGTAGACAATGCCATTGTAGAGGTTTTAAAACAGGTCTGTTAGTGCTGTGGTGCTCCTGAGTTGCTAGTGATAGGCTTGTCCAGCTTGTGAAAACTCATTGAGCTGTGCTCTTACGATCTGTGTGCTTCTCTATGTGCTTCTCTTTATGTCAATAAAAACTTTACTTAAGAATCCTTTTAAGACAAGATATTTAGACAAGGGCGTTTTAATAAATGCTTATTGAGGTGATCCATCTTGGGATAAGGTAATACAAATACACAAGAATTCAGAAAACTGCTAAGTGAGGATAGCTGGGCACTATACAAAAGGTTTTTCTTGCCTTAAAAAACAGGATTAATGACGGAATCTCTTTGTTTCCTTAAGTATTTAAATTAAATCCTATTGAGACATGCAACTTTTCCAATGTCATGGCCAAAGTTGAGTCACGCCTGCATTTTAAAGTCTATTTCCTCCTTTTCCTTTCCTCTTCTCAACTTTTCTAGGTACAGATCAGTGAGCTGCTCAGAAAGCAAGGGTGTTTAAACCATTTTGATTTGGCAAGGAGGAGTCTTGGAACGACAGTTTCAATATCTGGTTCTGTGTCCAACGGGTGGTACATGGTGACTTCTTAAGCTCCAGGATGCCACATGGGGTAGAAAGAATAGTATATATTTTCAAAAACAAAACAAACAAATTTTAAAAATGGAAATAAAATTCTATAAAAGTCAAGTAACACCCCAGGAAAAAAAGGGGCCTCAAAGAAAAATACATACACACATACAAATAAGGAATTTCTCTTCTGGCTCTTCCCTCCTTCCTACCACAAAACTGACTAAGGGTCCGGGAGTTGAACAAAATTTGATCTAAGCAAAGGTATAAGCAAATCAGGCTAGATCAAATTCTAGGTTAGAATTTCTGAGGTTACTTGTGCTAATGGTATGCATGACGTATCCAAAAAGTAGAAATCGTTCTAGGGCCAATGTAATATAACAATTGGCATTCACCTTATTATGATCATGCATCCTGGACTTTTCTGGGCATTCTAAACTTTAAGTAACTGGTCACTTTGTTTTTTTAATTGAATTTTTCATTCAATAATTATCCATTCATTCAACCATTCAACAAAGCTACTGGACAGCAGTGCTGGACTAATTGGATATCCATATGGGAAAAATAAACCTTGACTCCAGACTACATAAAACATTCATTCAAGATGAATCATAGGTCTAAATGTGACTAGAGATTGTTAAGTCATTTTGGAAAAATGTTTGGCAATATACTTAAAGCCTCATATGATCCTGCAGTTCCAACCATTGAGTGTAAACCCAACATAAATGGATGTTATGTCCACTAAAAGACATATATAAGAATGTTTGTAAGTGACAGGGTAAAGAGGTTCAAAACAAGTTTTGGGGAACTAATGAACACCATGGCGACTATAGTTAATAATCCTGTACTATAGACTTGAAATTTGATCTTAATCATTCTCACCTCTCCCTATGCTTAAACACACACACACACACACACACACACACACACACACACACAAAGTAACTATGTGAAATGATGGATAAGTTAATTAGTTTGGCTAACTAGCTTCACAATGTACATGTATATCAAAACCACATGTAGTATACTTTAAAAATATACAATTTTTGTATACCTCATTTAAGCTGGAAAAAAAAAAAGGTTTGCAGCAGCTTCATTCATGATAGGTAAAAACTTTGATGGAACTCAAACATCGACCAGTGGAATATGTACATAATCTATTGAACATTTACATAATAAAATAATACACAGGAATGGGAAAGAATGAACCACTGTTATGTGCAACAACATAGATGAGTTTCACAGACACTGTTGAGTGAAAGAAGCCAGACACAAAAGTGCACATCCGATGTAATTCATCCAAATCAAGTTCAGATGTTGGTGACAGAGATCAGAGCATGGTTACCTTTGTGGGACACTGAATGGGAAAGGGCATGAGGAAGCTGGAGATGTTCTGTATCTTGATCTGGGTGGCAATTATTAGGGGGTACAATGCAAAGAAATAGAGAAAAACAACAGAATGGGAAAGACTAGAGATCTCTTCAAGAAAATTAGAGATACCAAGGGAACATTTCATGCAAAGATGGGCTTGATAAAGGACAGAAATGGTATGGACCTAACAGAAGCAGAAGATATTAAGAAGAGGTGGCAAGAATACATAGAAAAACTGTACAAAAAAGATCTTCACAACCCAGATAATCACGATGGTGTGATCACTGACCTAGAGCCAGACATCCTGGAATGTAAAGTCAAGTGGGCCTTAGAAAGCATCATTACGAACAAAGGTAGTGGAGGTGATGGAATTCCAGTTGAGCTATTCCAAATCCTGAAAGATGATGCTGTGAAAGTGCTGCACTCAATATGCCAGCAAATTTGGAAAACTCAGCAGTGGCCACAGGACTGGAAAAGGTCAGTTTTCATTCCAATCCCAAAGAAAGGCAATGCC
>NW_011495072.1:2891914-2892343 GCF_000754665.1 Bison bison bison | reverse complement strand
TCAAAATTCTCCAAGCCAGGCTTCAGCAATATGTGAACCGTGAACTTTCTGATGTTCAAGCTGGTTTTAGAAAAGGCAGAGGAACCAGAGATCAAATTGCCAACATCCTCTGATCATCGAAAAAGCGAGAGAGTTTCAGAAAAACATCTATTTCTGCTTTATTGACTATGCCAAAGCCTTTGACTGTGTGGATCACAACAAACTGTGGAAAATTCTTCAAGAGATGGGAATACCAGACCACATGACCTGCCTCTTGAGAAATTTGTATGCAGGTCAGGAAGCAACAGTTAGAACTGGACATGGAACAACAGACTGGTTTCAAATAGGAAAAAGAGTACGTCAAGGCTGTATACTGTCACCCTGCTTATTTAACTTCTATGCAGAGTACATCATGAGAAATGCTGGGCTGGAAGAAACACAAGCTGGAAT
>NW_011495072.1:2889709-2891612 GCF_000754665.1 Bison bison bison | reverse complement strand
TGGGAAATAGATAGGGAAACAGTGGAAACAGTGTCAGACTTTATTTTTCTAGGCTCCAAAATCACTGCAGATGGTGACTACAGCCATGAAATTAAAAGATGTTTACTCCTTGGAAGGAAAGTTATGACCAACCTAGATAGCATATTCGAAAGCAGAGACATTACTTTGCCAACAAAGGTCTGTCTAGTCAAGGCTGTGGTTTTTTCCTGTGGTCATGTATGGATGTGAGAGTTGGACTGTGAAGAAGGCTGAGTGCCAAAGAATTGATGGTTTTGAACTGTGGTGTTGGAGAAGACTCTTGAGAGTCCCTTGGACTGCAAGGAGATCCAACCAGTCCATTCTGAAGGAGATCAGCCCTGGGATTTCTTTGGAAGGAATGATGCTAAAGCTGAAACTCCAGTACTTTGGCCACCTCATGCGAAGAGTTGACTCATTGGAAAAGACTCTGATGCTGGGAGGGATTGGGGGCAGGAGGAGAAGGGGACGACAGAGGATGAGGTGGCTGGATGGCATCACTGACTCAATGGACACGAGTCTGGCTGAACTTCGCGAGTTGGTGATGGACAGGGAGGCCTGGCGTGCTGCGATTCATGGGGTCTCAAAGAGTCGGACACGACTGAGCAACTGAATCGAAGGGAACTGAACTGACACATGCGTAGAAATTGTCAGTACACAGAAGCACTTAACCAAATTGATACCCTCAAAAACAAAAAGTAAAAGAAAAAAAGAATTAGACCATCCATCCTGATTTCATGTACAATAATAGTCACTGTGGTTTTCTCTACAAGCATTCATACTGATATCCTATTTCCTTAGCGTTCCAGGGGACCTTGCCCTCCCCAGGGAAGGCATATATTTGAGAGCTCCATCCTGGTAGACAGTGAGAACCACACTTGTATCAGGCAGGGACGGAAGGGGCAAGGTAGAGAAATACTGCGTGTAGGAAGTAATCTTTTCCCCACAACCCAGCAGATTAGTACAAGCTCCAAAAATGTTTATTGATAAATAACAAAAGCTACTACTTGATATAAATAACATTTACCAAACACTTTATATCAGGCACTGCACTGCTAGCTTTCCATTTTCTTATTTAATACTTATATAACCCTACAAAGCTGTTTGATTTTTAATTCCACCGTACAGGTGAAGAAACGGAGATTTATGGAGAGTTGGTTAAGTTACTTGCCCAGGGCCTTACAGATAGTTAGGTGGTGACTGGAGATTCAGTTAATCTGAATTTAGAATCTGGACTCGAAACCACTTGCTATGGAGTGCCTGGACGGCGTCCAAGCCCCGCCTGCATGTTGTATAACATACACGGCTGAGCCCTGTGACATTCCGAGTTGGGCTGACGCTGTCGCAGTTGCCAGCCTTGGCGATGGATTCCTCCAGGCCCTGAGTCCCTCTAACTGCACACAGGTGGTAACTGCGCCAGAGAACCAACTGTGCCGGTCCTTTCCCCAACGACCTCCAGGCAATTTGCGTGGGGAATCAGGAAGGCTCTCCTTGCTCAGCATCAGAAGTTTTTTCCGACTTCAAAACACACGTCGGAGGTAGGTTTGGGGGTTTCATTCTCCATTCCTGGAGAGAGACCTAAAGCAAAAATCCACAGAGAAGCAAAAGAAAAACAGGCCTGCGAGGGAGCGGAATAGAGATGGAAAAAACTTGGGTGAGAAGTTATGATAGGAATGGAGGAAAAGAGGGTAGCGGAAAGTAGAAAGAAAGGAGTCCTATCAACACCAAAGTTATGGGGTTGTCGACGCAGCCCCTGTCTATTGCGCCTGCGCAGTGCTACCTCCTTGGGCCCCCCGGCAGCTTCCCGCCGCAGAAGATTTACTCGTCTCTCAGCAACCATTCACTCGAGGAGCCAATCAGAGGGCACCTTTCGCCCTGCCCGGGCCGT